>NC_067399.1:75457943-75757943 GCF_016432865.1 Antechinus flavipes
TTCTTTAAAAAAAAAGAGATGATTATAGAATTTTTTAAAAATCCAGAAAGTTAATAATTCTTACATCCATCTTTCGAGGTTATTGGTAATATTCCTATAAAATCAAAAAAGGGCTACTTTTCCTTTTATTTTAATGAAACGTTGAGAATTGTTGCCTTGTGAAGTAATGAATTCACTTCACTGGAGGTGTTCAAAAGGAATTTGAAAGACCAATTGTCAGGATTATTAAAGATATCTTCTCTGAGCAGAAATTTCTACTCAAGTATAAATTGAATAGGAATCTAGGTGGGTAGAGCACCTGGAGTCAGGAAGACTCCTCTTCCTGAGTTCAAATAATTCCTCAGTCACTTATCAGCTTTGACTCTATAGAAAAGTTATTTAATTTGTTTGTCTCAGTTTCCTCATTTGTAAAATGAGCTGGAGAAGAAATGGTAAGCCAAGCAAATTGCCAAGTAAATTTCAAATGTTGTCACAAAGACTTGAACATAATTGAAATAACTGAGTAACAACAGTAAATTGAAAGAGAGAACTACCAAAGTCTCAATATCTACGATTCTATAATTGTCATAAAGTTAACAAATTTAGCAGTTTTTAAACACTTTTAAAGTATCAGCTCTCTATCTTATCTTACTGCTACATCCCGTTATAATAAATTAATTTGTTTAAACGTAGGGATTAATATAATGGCTTCTAAGGTCCATACAATTCCTTTCTTTTCAGCTTCCAAGAGTTCATTTTAGAAGATAACTTTGTTCTATCCCAATAACTCTGACTTTCCAATTAGGAAAACTCCTAACATTTAAACAGAGAAACTTTATAATTACATCCATGTCTAGTCAACTCTTTTCTTCTGTGCGTTTGAGGCTAAATTCAGTTTCCTGTTAACATTTTGACAACAAAACCACAGAAGGAAGGAAATTTGGGTAAAGAGTCAAACTTTTCTTGAGATTTCGCTCAGCATAAGCCTTCTGTTCCATGGTGCCTATGACTTTCTTCAATAGCCTCCTCCTCTGTCACAGTTCAGTCCTATATTTGCAGCTCAGATGCCTGCTGAACTCCACACTTGTTCTAGCATCTCTGCTTCCAGACCCTCAGAATCTCAACCTAGTTCTGGTATAGCTTCTTCCTTTTATCTAAATTACTTAGGGCTATCCAAATCTCTCATAAGATACTTTTGATAGATTCAAGGAGGTCTACAAGCCTTATTCATAATTCATTCTGGTTTACTAATTCATTCAAGAAAGACTCTTACCATTGGGCACATACTTATATACACCCTGCTACTAGAAAAAGTGAAGCTGCAGAATTTCTTAGGCTTGGGAGTTCTGAACTGCTATGGAACTGCGGTTGATTGGGTATTTGTACTAAATTGTATTGGTACATATTGGTACTGGCATCAATATAGTGATAGAACCTGGTAAGAAAAGGGGCACCAAGATGCTTAAGTATGAGAAAATAAGTCTAAGTCAGAAATATAGCAGGTCAGATCTTCTATGCCAATGAATAATGGGATTAAATCCATGAAGAACTGTTGCACTTCTATCCAGAGCAAGACAGAAAGACACCATCTTTCCTTGCCCCCAAAAGATCCAGTGTCAAGGTAGAGACAGATAGATAAAAGAAAGAAGATGAGTAGGAGGAGAAGAAAGAAGAGTAGGAGAAAGAAAAGGAGAAGGAGAAGGAAGAGAAATATAAAAAAAAAGAAGTCATAATAGCAGCAGCACCAGTTCTTTTCTAACAGAAGTAATAGAAGTAGTTTTTTTTGTTTGTTTTCCCCTGAGACAATTGGGGTTAAATGATTTGCCCAAGGTCACACAGCTAAGAAATGTTAAATATCTGGTGTCACATTTGAACTCAGGTCTTCCTGACTTCGGCCTGGTGCTCTATCTGCTGCACCATTTAGCTGCCCCTATAAGTAGTCACTTTTAAAGTTTAATCAATGGCACTCCATCTTTATACTATGAGGAAGGAGAAGTAAATAAACATTTAAATATTGCCTAGCATGTGCAAGACACTGCATTGTGATTTTTAAAAATATTATCACTACATTTTTCTTCTTGTTAAACCTTTCTAGTAGAAATTTAACCAGGAATTTGAAACACAGTCGATTGGGAATGGGATCCATATCAAAAACGTTTCCCAGAGCCAGCATCATTATCTACATCCTAATTTAAAGTGGGAAAAACAGAGTGGTATAGAGGGTCAGAGTTGCTAAACCCAGCCCAATATGCTATCCTCCTTCTGAATCTATTATCCCTTTCAAGTACTCAATGTTAGTGTTTCTACACTGTTGAAGGAAAGCAAATTATCAGTGGCCTCTACATTCATCAAGTGGTAGAAAACCCTGTCATCCCACCATAGATAGGGCTCTATCTCCTAATCACAAGCAAAGCAGAAATAATATCTTAATAGTTATACAATAGACTAAAAGGTGATGAGAATAAAAGATACCAATATGCTTATTACTGACAAGGTAACATACTAGACAGAGTACTCTACTTGGAATCTGGGATGCTTGAGTTCAAATCCTGCCTCAGATACAGTATTTGTGTGACTCTACACAATTAACTTAACCTTTCTGAGACATAGTTCCCTCATTTGAAAGAAGAGTCCTATTTTTATAGGAGTCTGATGAGAATCAAATTAAATAACATTATGGCACTTTTTTATATGTTGAAATGCTAAATAAACCCTAGCTGCTTTGATTTGTGGACTATAAAAAGTATTTGATTCAGTGATGCAAAATACAATGTTAAAGGCTCTCCAACAAATTCATTCCCATGTATTCCATGCAAATCCTGAGTCATACAATATTCAACAATTGGTTCATTTTTACTCATTCTGACTAGTGATATCAAATGAAATATAAAACATGGATTTTTGCTTTCTAAAAATGTATGTCTAATACAATCAACCAACCAAGTCTTCAGAAGACCTGAAAATATTCCAGATACTTCTTCAGACACAAGATGGAAAAGGGAACATACATTTTTAGATATGGCCACTATGTGGATTGATTTCCGCCCCCTGCCTCTTTGTATCTTTAATTTCAAGGAAGAAAAGGAGGTTAGTAGAAGGCAGAGTTAATTTAAAATATGTAATAATGATGATGATGATGTCTTAAAGAGTTATTGTAATATTTTAAATTCACATGAAGTTCCACTGTTCAACTAGTAACATGACAAGCAGAATTGCTTTGAAATGAAAGTAGAATTACATATTTAAAGCAAGTTGTATAAAGTAGAATTCAAAGTTTCATCTGCACTTCTATGGGAGGGCACATTTTGATTTATATATGAAAATTCTCTTTATGTTTAAACTTAGCAATTGTCAACAATTATAATTCAAAGGAAAGATGTTTAAGCTAAGAATTAAACTACAAAAGGATTCTCCATAGATAGTGAGTTTCTTCCAATATCCAAGACATTTTGCTGATTTTATCAAACTCTAAAAGGTACAATTTTTTTAAACAAAATCCAAAATTGCCCCCCCAAATGGTTTGCCTTATAAAACAAAAATCCTCAAAACTATTTAATACTGATTTAAAAATACAAACTGTAAATCATGGGAATAAATAAGGCAAAGAAGAACTAAATGGACTTTGGGAGCTTATTCTAGCAGGGGGGTGCAGCTACTCATATACCTTTGACTGAAGAATGTTATACCTCTATTGGGGAAGGTTATCCTCTTCACTCAATCTGAAGCTTCATGAAGGATGCACACGAAGCTATGAGGAATGAAGGGGACACCCATCTAGCCAATCAGATCAGCCAAATCAAACCTGGCAATCAATGAAGTCACAGATGTGACAGCCAGATCATCCTCACATACAAGAAAGAACTAGAAAGAAATTAACTCAATATATTAATGCATGGTAATATCAAAGATATAAATTTTCTAGGAAAATGAATTTTGTTATTTTTTCTAGTTCTATAAAATAATTTGATAGATTGATTAGTATGGTATTGCATAAAGAGATTATTTTAGTCAAAATTTTCATTCACAATATATTGACTCAGCCTACATATGAACAATTAAATGTTTTCCAATTGTTTAGATTTGACTTTATTTTGTGGAAAAAAAAATGTTTTATAGTTGTGTTCATGTACTTCCTGGATTTATCTTGGCAGTTAGACTCCCAAGTATTTTATAATAAAGTAGGAGATTGGGAGAGTGTTTCAGAATGTGAAAAATTCACAAAGGCTTTCTCATAGCCAAAAGGACTCCTTTATTTCATGAAAGGTACACAGACTAATCAAAAAAGTCTAGTGGGGGCTGACAGTGAAGAGACATTACTTAGAAGTCAGACTCAGGAAGAGAGAGGGAAAGTAAGGGTGGGAAATAATTAGGTAGGAGAGAATTAAAAATAAACTCACACATATATTATGTCTACATGGGGAAGTGCATGCCAATGCATAACAATGAGGATGCCTTCATCATGAAGCTTACTATTAGACAAAGGCGTGTTCTAGTATGCCTTCTCAGAAAGAACAAAATTCCCTCAACAAGAGAGTCCTTGTCGATTAGTGGGAAGTTGGATAACAAGGGCTAACAATAACCCCGCTTTTTGACCAGATGCAAAAAAGCAACCTAGAATTTTGGATTACAAAGCAGATGTCCTTGAAGAATAGTTTAGTAGAATTAACATATAAGGTTCAATTTCCTTTTTTTATACACATTTTCCAAAGTTTCCCAATAGGTATATTCCTAAGGTAACTACCTCATTTCCTGGGGGCCCTGTAGTTTCTTGGAAAATATTGGGGTCTCTATTGCTCCTGGAGTTTCTACTACATCATTCCCAAGAGCTGTACCACATAATTTTATATTGTCTACAACTATTTCAAATGGAATTTTTCTTGGTATCTCTTGCTGCTGGACTTTGTTGATAATATAAAGAAATGCTGGTGCTTTATCTGGGCTTATTTTGTATTCTGCAATTTTGCTCAAGTTGTTAATAATTTCAAGTAATTTTTAAGATGAGGGAAAGAAATTCTTAATAAAAAAGAGATAAGATTTCTAGGGGTAAAGCCAAGAGGGTAGAGTAGAAGTAACGTATTTCTTCCAACATTTCCCTCCAAACAACTTTTAAAGTAATTTCTTAAATCAAATTCTGGAGTGGCAGAGGCAACAAAATTTCAGAGTGAGACATTTTCCTAGCTCAAGGCAACACAGGAAGTTGGAAAGAGAAATCTGTATCACAGCGGAATGAGACTGTCCCAGAAGCCACATAAAATAAATACCTGTAGTGGAACCAGGTAGTGGTGACCAAAGCAACATCAGTTTTAGCAGTTCTCAAGATAGATATGGAACGTGGCAACTATTTGGAAAGAAATCACTCCTGTGCTAACAATGTATGCAGGACATAATACCCTGAGAGATAAAGTCACTTCTAACCCTAAGGGATCAAGAATCCTGAGAAACAGTATTGTTTCCAGTCCAAAGAGAGAAGGGTCCCAAAGGAGAAGTATCCATCAAAATTCCAAGGGACCAGGGACACTTCAGATTGTAGAGAAAAAGAGTAATTATCACATCTCTCCCCAGTTCATACCATCTTGCAAACACCAAAAACTCCCCAAACATCAGAACTTGTTCTGAAAATGATAAGTTTAAAAAAAAAAAAAAAGGAAAGCCTGTAGCTTGGAACAGAGTACTTTTTTCTATCAAGAATAGAATCCCAAATATCAATATAAAATTCCAAATCAAGAAATGTGTAAGGAAATGAGCAAAAAAGAACAGCAAAAGAACTTGACTATAAAAGGTATTGTTATGACAAAAAAGATCAAGATACAAATAGAAAAGAAGAAATCAAAATCAAAACATCAATAAACAAAAACTCACAGAAAATTGTGGATTAGACACAAGCTCAATAATTACTAAAACACCTAAAAATTATTTTCAAAATCAAAGGAGTAGTAAGGAGAAATGAAAGCATAGCAATAAAATTATAAAAAGACAATAATTTATGACCAAAAAAAAAAAAGAACTAGAGAACATTCTGAAATACAATATGGACAACTTTGATTCCATTAAATTGAAAAGTTTCTTCACAAACAAAATCAACACAAATAAGATTTAAAAAGAAATACAATGCTTTAAGGAAATTTTTATAGCCAGTATTTCTTATTAAGGCTTTATTTTTAAGATATATAAAGAACTGTGTCAAATTGGTAAGAATACAAGTCACTCCCCAATTGATAAATGGACAAAAGAATATGAACAATCATTAAAGCCATCTAGAGTCATATGAAAAAAATGCTCTAAATCACTATTGATTAGAAAAATACAAACTACAACTCTGATGTATCACTTTACATCTCTCAGATTAACTAAGATGACAGAAAAAAAATGTAATGATAAATGTCAGTGAGGATATGGAAAAACTGGGATACTAATACATTGTTGGTGGAGTTGAGAAATGATCCAATCACTCGAAGAGCAATTTGAAACTATGTCCAAAGGGTTATAAATCTGTGCATACCCTTTGATAAAGTGGTACCACTACTGGATTTGTATCCCCAGGAAAACATAAAGGAGAAAAAAAGGACCCACATGCACTATAATGTTTGTAGCAACTCTTTTTGTGGTAGCAAAGAATTGGAAAATGAGTAGATACTGATCAGTTGATCATATATATTTCATAATATATGAAAAAATAGAACATTATTTTTCTATAAAAAGGATGAACAAGCTTGTAATGGGCTGAGGCTTGAGTTGATGCACTGAGGTCCCAAGCACATGAGGCTAAATAGTAATTGGACCATACTCTATTAATAGATAAGCTTGGAGAGAGAATGGCCCCCACCCACTCTTTGTGCAAGTCCTGATGTGTTGTATAGGAAATGACGATTTTGGTGGGTGGAGGCAGGGGAGTGGAGAAGGAAGGGGAGGAGAGACCTTTGGGACGGCCATTGCCACAGTTGCCGACACAGTTGCCTCCATGGTTGCCTCGGCTCGCGTCGCTCTCTCTTAGCTGGCTTCCTGTCGCAACTGCCTATATTTGCTATCGCAATCTTTCTTGCCTATATTTGCTATAGCAATCTTTATTCACCTCTTCGCTTCAATAAATATTGAAGATTTTCCCCTTAACCTGAATTCCTGACTCCGGCTGACTTTAAATACGCGGTCATTACATTTGGCGCCCAAGCGTGGGAACCAAGGACCCTACTTTCATTGAAGAAGTCTCCAGTGACCAGGAACTTAGGTGAGTATAAGACAAACAGGGAACTTATTTTCTTAAAGACGAAAGCAGTAACTTTTTGGCTGAAATGGGACAGATCCTAGGTAAAGATTCTCCATCCCCCACCCCAAACCCCCCAACCCCTGCCCCACCCAGGAGTGGTGTTATAAAAAGCCTGCGTGACCTGATAGAAGAGGAAGGGCTAGTTGTATCTTGGGAACACGCAGCTAAACTTCTGGGTACATTAAAACGCACCTCCCCTGGGTTCTTAGAGGAAGAGCAAATCTCTCTGGGTAACTGGGCATTGGTTGGTCAACAGATCTCTGATTATAACATTGACAACCCTCAGTCGGTTCCCTTCGAGGCATTCTATTTATACAATACGATACAGATGGCCTTAAAATACCGTACTAGTTTTAGGAGAAAAGGAAAAAACTCTAAGAATGGCCAAATGCGGAAGCCTGAGGTAAAGGAGGAAGACAAAGAACAGATTAATGGCCATATCCCCACAGGGCATGAAGACTTAAGTGAGGCTCAAGGGCGGGGTGAATCTGAGGCAGCTTTAGCCCCACCTGAGGAGCAGGTAATTGACTCTCCTCCATCAACTCCACCCTCTGAGATGGAGGGAGGAGGGGTAGTGGGGGGGGCAGTGACAGCACCAGCACCTCCCCCCCAGCATCCAGCACCTCCCCCCCAGCATCCAGCCCCTCCCCCACAGCGTCCAGCTGCTCCTTTGAGTAGATTGCAAAAGGGACTAATTAAGGCCAAAGAAGAAGGGAGAAATGTATTGGAAATCCAACACCACATTTTTCCAGTTATTCAACAGTTTGATTCTTCAGGTCAAGAAAGTAGAAGATACTCTCCTTTTGATATAGATATCCTCAAAGACCTGAAAAAAGCTTGCACTCTTTATGGGGCTACATCAGCTTATGTTAAGATGCTATTACAAAATTTGTCTTTTGAAATCTTGACCCCTGATGACTGGAAATCTATAGCAAAGATATGCCTAGAACCTGGACAAAACTACTTGTGGCTTTCTGAATATAGTGAGCTCTGTAGGATACAAGCCCAACAAAATAGTCAAAGTGGAGTTCATGCTGCAATCACCTATGACCTACTTACAGGTACAGGTCCTTATGCAAATGTCGCAGCACAAATTAATTATTCTGTAGCAGCATATGAGCAAATTGCTGTTAATGCTATCAAAGCGTGGGCTTCCCTCCACAATAAAGACGACAAGAGGGGGGCCTTCACAAAAATAACACAAGGGCCAAATGAACCCTTTGCTGACTTTGTGGGACGCTTGCAGACAGCTATCACAAGAACAAATGGAGAAAATCCAATAACAGACGTTTTGATAAGGCAACTTGCTAAGGAAAATGCTAATGAGGTTTGCAGAAGAATTATACTAGGACTGCGCAGGGATGCTCCTTTAGAGGAGATCATAAGACGCTGTGCCACAGTGGACACAGGTGCCTTTTATACCCAGGCTATGGTGCAGACTTCCCAAAATCCAAACATGGGAAGACAGAATCCCTCTTGGCAAGGGACTTCCAGAGAGACTCGTAGATGCTTTCAGTGTGGAAAAGTAGGGCATCTGAAAGCTCAATGTTGGTATAGAGATAGAATGGGAAAACAAGGTGGGAGAACAAGACCCCAAACCCCATGTCCAAAATGCAACAGAGGCTTCCATTGGGCCTCAGAATGCAGACAGATTCAGGGAAACGGGATGAGGGGCCCAGCCCCAGGGCCCAAGGCAAAAAACACTTGGGGCATGATGGCAGCCAATGGTGCACCCAGGGAGGGCCTAGAAGTCCAGTATCCAGACATGACCAATCAGCCAGAAAGCCATATGATGGGAGACGGGGATTACACAGTCAACCAGCCAGGAAGCAACCTGATGGCAGAAGGGAATTACAATTGGGGAGAATAGAGCTGTATGCAGCTGGGACAACTGAGATACCCCCTGGAGAGGTGAAATCTGTTCCTCTCCAGCCTATGGATCCCTTACCTCCAGGCACAGTAGGCTTGACCATCTCACCTCCTTTTTGTACGTACAAAACAGTGTCCATCCACACACTGATGTGGGAAACTGGGGAATGTGTAGATAATATCCCAGTCACTAATACAGGTAGTCAATGTGTGACTTATCACCCAGGAGAAGTAGTAGCATCAGGTTTACTCATACAGAATCCTAATAAGCAACTTGGTGATAGTCACCCAGGTTCTGACTCCAGACCACAAAATCCAGGAATTTACTGGACAGCAGCTGTAACAGCTGACCGACCTATGCTCACGATCTATATAAATGGCCTACCATTGGAAGGATTGGTAGACACAGGTGCAGATCGTACAGTTATTAGAGGTGCCAATTGGCCCAGTCACTGGCCAAAGATTAAAGCAGACACCTATATGTCTGGAGTAGGAGGATCAATAGCAGCTGAAGTTAGTGCTGCCCCTATGAGATGGACTTTTGAAGGCAAAACAGGAGTTTTTACTCCTTTTATAGTTGAAAAACTCCCCATCAATCTGTGGGGAAGAGATGTTTTACAACAATTAGGGTTAAAAATGAGTACTTCGGTTTTTTAAGCAGGGCTGCTGTTGAAGGCCTGCCAACACTTTCACCTGTTCCTATCCAATGGAAAACTGATACACCAGTGTGGATAGAACAGTGGCCCTTAGGTAGCGATAAAATTCAGGCCTTATTAGATATAGTACAGGAACAGCTTGAACAAGGACATTTACAACCTTCTCTAAGTCCTTGGAATTCCCCAGTGTTCGTTGTAAAAAAGAAATCAGGAAAATGGAGGATGCTCACTGATTTAAGAAAAGTAAATGAACAGATGGAAACTATGGGAACTCTTCAGCCTGGACTTCCATCTCCTACTCAATTGCCTAGAGAGTGGCCTCTTTGGGTCATCGATATTAAGGATTGTTTCTATTCTATCCCTCTGGATAAGGAGGATATGAAAAGATTTGCCTTTTCAGTGCCCAGCGTTAACTTAGCTGAGCCTTATAAAAGATATGAATGGACAGTTTTGCCACAGGGAATGAAAAACAGCCCCACTATGTGTCAAATGTATGTTGCTGCTGCTCTTGCTCCAATAAGAAAAGAATTTCCAAAAGTTATACTATTACATTATATGGATGATATATTGGGATGTGCACCTGAGGAACAAATGTTAGAAGCATGTCTACAAAAGACCATAGAAACACTAAGATACTACAAATTATACATAGCTGAAGAGAAAATTCAAAGACATGCTCCTTTTCAATATTTAGGATATGAAGTATACCCTAAGGTGCTTACAGTACAAAAACTGTCCTTAAGAACAGAGAAGCTAAACACCTTAAATGATTTTCAGAAATTGATAGGAGATATCCAATGGATGCGACCAGTGTTAGGCTTGACTACCTATCAGTTACAACCATTATATGATATTTTAAGGGGAGACAGTGCTTTAAATTCACCACGCCAGCTTACAAAAGAAGCTCAAGAGGCTTTGAGAGAAGTTGAACTGGCTTTATCCAATGTGGTTGAGAGAGTCACTCAAAAACCCTTGGAAATAACAGTTTTTGCCACACAAGAGGCACCCACAGCAGTCCTTCATCAAGGAGACAGTGTGATAGAGTGGGTGAACCTCCCGGCACAACCAGAACAAAGCCTTACTCCTTACCCAGTGCTTGTGGCTAGAATTTTGTTAAAGGCCATTAAGCGAGCAGTACAATTATCTGGGGCAAGACCTGATAAGATATACACCTTTTACACCAATACACAAATTAATGTGTGTTGTGAGACCATCCCAGAGTGGCAAATTTTATTAGCCATGGCTCCTAATTTTATACATGGGTCTCCATTAAAGATAACCAGACTTTTACATAATTGGCGATGGATTCTTGAAGAAAAAGTTTCTAAAGTTCCTCTTAAAGGACCAACTATCTTTACAGATGCATCCAAACACAATATTTGTGCTGTATACTCTCATGATTTAACCATAAAGAGAGTAGTCAGAACTCCTTTTCAGTCCACTCAGCAGAACGAATTGTATGCGATCATGTTAGCTCTCACTTATTACCCAGGAGACATAAATATAATATCTGATTCAGCCTATTCAGTAGGTGTGGTACAAAGAATTGCCACAGCCCAAATAAAATTTGCAGCTTCTAATATATATCAGCTCTTTAAGGAACTTCAGGAGCAAGTGAGAAAACATCCAGGTAAGATTTATATCTTGCATGTCCACTCACATAGTGGACTCCCAGGCCCTATTTTTGATGGGAATTCAAAGGCAGATAGCCTTTTAACTATGTTAGCCAGTACACCTTTATTTCAGGAGGCCCAGGAATCCCATTCTAAGTACCATCAGGCTGCTCGAGCTTTGCGTTTACAATTTGGGATTACAAAAGAGGAAGCTAGGAGCATAGTAAAAAGCTGTACAGCTTGCCTTCCTTTCCATGCTCCTACACTGCCTCCAGGGAAGAACCCTCGTGGTTTGAGACCCAATGAAATCTGGCAAATGGATGTGACCCATTATAAATCTTTCGGTCGTCTGTCTTTTATCCATGTTGTGGTAGACACCTTTTCAGGATTCACTTTTGCCATACCAGCAGCAAAAGAGACAGCCCGAGTGGTCACTGAATTCCTCCTGCAAGCATTTGCCATTATGGGTGTGCCACAAGCAATAAAAACAGACAATGGTCCTGCATACACCTCCAAACATTTTGCACACTTTTGTGCACAGTATAAGATTTTACACACCACTGGCATACCCTTTAATCCTCAAGGACAGGCAATAGTAGAGAGGAGAAACAGAGATATTAAGACGCTGCTCCAAAAACAAAAGAAAGGGGGAGCCACAGGTAACCCTAGAGAGCTTCTAAATCTAGCACTTTATACTATTAACTTCTTGATTTTTGACAAAGATGCACTGGCTCCGGCAGACAGGTTTTATAACCCACCGGAAGGGCAATGTCCAGTGCGAGCAGCTCCACTATCTTTAGATAATCGCCAGGTGATGTGGAGAGACCCAGAAAGTGGTGAATGGAAGGGACCAGATAGGCTAACTGCTTGGGGGAGAGGGTTTGCTTGTATCTCTACAGGTGGAGAAGGAATCAGATGGGTGCCAACGAGCCGTATTCGCCTTGTCCATCGCAGAGAGACGGAGCAGACCCTTGAAACGAAGGAGAAGACCCAAGAAACATCGGGTGGTTCTGTTGCTGATTGTGCTCACCATTGAAAGAGTGTGGCAGTTATGGCGTTTGACTCATGGACATAGAAAATCATTGGACTTCAAAACCCTCAGAAATCATTGGATTCTCTGAGACATAAGATTGTTGTAGGACTTTAAAGCCCTCAGGAATCATTGGATTTTCTGAGAAATGATAAGACTGTTACAGGACTTCAAAATCTGCTGGAATCATTGGATTTTCTGAGAAATGATAAGACTGTTACAGGACTTCAAAATCTGCTGGAATCATTGGATTCTCTGAGACATAAGATTGTTGTAGGACTTTAAAGCCCTCAGGAATCATTGGATTCTCTGAGACATAAGATTGTTGTAGGACTTTAAAGCCCTCAGGAATCATTGGATTTTCTGAGAAATGATAAGACTGTTACAGGACTTCAAAATCTGCTGGAATCATTGGATTCTCTGAGACATAAGATTGTTGTAGGACTTTAAAGCCCTCAGGAATCATTGGATTTTCTGAGAAATGATAAGACTGTTACAGGACTTCAAAATCTGCTGGAATCATTGGATTCCCTGATATGTGAAGCAATGGACAATAGACTGGTTTTGGACTATCTCTTGGCTGCTGAAGAGGTGTATGTGTGACTGCTGTTTACATACTCTCCTTCTAGGACTTCTGGCAATCTTTTACATCATACTGTTGATTTATATTGTTTGTTATACCGTTACTTGGGTGTATAATTCATGTTTGTTACACCACATCAAGCCTGCACTGACTGTGGGGAGAGTCATCACTAATAGTCTCTGCGTTGTTGCTATGTGCTATGTGTTCCCATGCTGATGGGTTTGTGCATAATAAGACCCTTGAGCCCAGAAACCTGCTAGCAACCCCCACTTCCCTTTGGTGCTTTTCATCTCCCTTCCTGAGATGTCAGGGAGGGCGTGATTATCTCCTTTTTAGTGCTTTCACCTCCCTTCCTGAGAAGTCAGGGGGGTCGTGATCACTTCCTTTTCGGTGCTTTCACCTCCTTTCCTGAGAAATCAGGGAGGGTGTGATCACCTCCCCTTGGGGGCTCTGACCTCCCTGAAGAGTCAGGGATGGCATGATCACCTGTGTTCTAAAACAAAAGAAAGCGGGAGATGTAATGGGCTGAGGCTTGAGTTGATGCACTGAGGTCCCAAGCACATGAGGCTAAATAGTAATTGGACCATACTCTATTAATAGATAAGCTTGGAGAGAGAATGGCCCCCACCCACTCTTTGTGCAAGTCCTGATGTGTTGTATAGGAAATGACGATTTTGGTGGGTGGAGGCAGGGGAGTGGAGAAGGAAGGGGAGGAGAGACCTTTGGGACGGCCATTGCCACAGTTGCCGACACAGTTGCCTCCATGGTTGCCTCGGCTCGCGTCGCTCTCTCTTAGCTGGCTTCCTGTCGCAACTGCCTATATTTGCTATCGCAATCTTTCTTGCCTATATTTGCTATAGCAATCTTTATTCACCTCTTCGCTTCAATAAATATTGAAGATTTTCCCCTTAACCTGAATTCCTGACTCCGGCTGACTTTAAATACGCGGTCATTACACAAGCTAATATATATATATATATATATATATATATATATATATATATATATATATATATATATATATATATATATATATATATATATATATATATATATATATATATATATATATATATATATATATATATATATATATATATATATATATATATATATATATATATATATATATATATATATATATATATATATATATATATATATATATATATATATATATATATATATATATATATATATATATATATATATATATATATATATATATATATATATATATATATATATATATATATATATATATATATATATATATATATATATATATATATATATATATATATATATATATATATATATATATATATATATATATATATATATATATATATATATATATATATATATATATATATATATATATATATATATATATATATATATATATATATATATATATATATATATATATATATATATATATATATATATATATATATATATATATATATATATATATATATATATATATATATATATATATATATATATATATATATATATATATATATATATATATATATATATATATATATATATATATATATATATATATATATATATATATATATATATATATATATATATATATATATATATATATATATATATATATATATATATATATATATATATATATATATATATATATATATATATATATATATATATATATATATATATATATATATATATATATATATATATATATATATATATATATATATATATATATATATATATATATATATATATATATATATATATATATATATATATATATATATATATATATATATATATATATATATATATATATATATATATATATATATATATATATATATATATATATATATATATATATATATATATATATATATATATATATATATATATATATATATATATATATATATATATATATATATATATATATATATATATATATATATATATATATATATATATATATATATATATATATATATATATATATATATATATATATATATATATATATATATATATATATATATATATATATATATATATATATATATATATATATATATATATATATATATATATATATATATATATATATATATATATATATATATATATATATATATATATATATATATATATATATATATATATATATATATATATATATATATATATATATATATATATATATATATATATATATATATATATATATATATATATATATATATATATATATATATATATATATATATATATATATATATATATATATATATATATATATATATATATATATATATATATATATATATATATATATATATATATATATATATATATATATATATATATATATATATATATATATATATATATATATATATATATATATATATATATATATATATATATATATATATATATATATATATATATATATATATATATATATATATATATATATATATATATATATATATATATATATATATATATATATATATATATATATATATATATATATATATATATATATATATATATATATATATATATATATATATATATATATATATATATATATATATATATATATATATATATATATATATATATATATATATATATATATATATATATATATATATATATACACACATATACTTATACATATATTTTACTAGAAGGAGAATAAAATAGATTAAGCAATGCTTAAACCTCATTCACATCTAAATTGATTCAAAAGGGTAAATTGTACACATTTATATTCACTTTGTAATATAAATCTATCTTATCCAATAGGAAAGTAGGAGAGGAAAGGGATAAGAAAAATGGAGAGGATGTGATAAAAAATGAGGATGGGTTAAAAAAAAAAGTCTATTTTCCCAAGCAAAACAGTCTTTTAAGGGGAGACAGGATAAAAAAATAGAAAAAATAGGAAAGAGAGAAATTCAAAATTAGTAATCATAAGTGAATATGAATGGGTTAAATTCACACATAAAATCAAAGCAGATAACATAATAGAACCAGAATCCCCAAAAATGTTGCTTATAAGAAATATACTTAAGACAGAGACAATATTGGACTGGAGGAAAATCAACTATGCTTTCACTGAAGTGAAAAAGATACTATAGTACTCATGATCTTAGACAAAGCAAAACCAAAAGTAAACATAATTAAAAAGGATAAGTAGGGAAGCTATATTTTATTAAAAATATCATAGACAATGAAGTAATATTTACAAACATATATATATATATATATGTATATATATATATTTGCCAAATATCATAGCTTCCAAATTCCTAAAGGAAAATTCAAATGAATTACAGGAGAAAATAAACAGTAATTAGTGTAGAAACTCAACTTTCCCCTCTCAGAACCAGATGAATCTAACCATTAAATAAATAAAGAAGTCAAGGAGTTTAATAGAATCTTAGAAATGCTAGATATAATAAATTTCTGTAGAAAACTCAATAGAAACACAAAAGAATATACCTTTTCTCAGCTGTGCATGGTTCCTTCACACACACAAAACTGTTAGGGCATTAAAAATCTCACAATAAAATTCAGAAAAGCATAAATATGAAATACTTTCAGAACATATTTCAATAAAAACACATTTAATATATGGTTATGAAAGCATATATTAAAAATTTGTGAAAGTATATATTAAAACTAATTGGAAATTTAAAAAAATCTAATCCAAAAGAATGAGTGGTTCAAAAAATGAATAATGGGGGGGGGGGGAAATCGTGTTTCATTAAAAGGAATGAATGACATAGCATTGCAAAATTTCTGGAATGCAGCCAAAACAGGATTTGGGGAAATTTTTATATTTCTAAATGTACACATGAATAAAAGAAAGAGAAAATTAACAAATTGGCCATGACATTTTTAGAAAAGGCTTAAAAAATACCCAATTAAACACCAAATTAGAAATCCTGAAAATCAAAAAAAGATAAATAAAATTGAATATAAAAACCATTGAACTAATCAATAAAACTAGAAATTAAACACCAAATTAGAAATCCTGAAAATCAAAAAAGATCAATAAAATTGAATATGAAAACCATTGAACTAATTAATAATACTAAAAGCTGTTTTGTGGGGAAGGGGAGTACAAGAAAATAGATAAACCTTTAGTTAATTTGATGTTTTAAAAAAGGAAAAAGAAAACCAAAATTCTAGTATCAAAAATTCTCAGTATCAAAAATAGAGGCGACATCACCACCAATAAAAATGAAATTTTAAAAATTATTATGAGTTATTTTTCCCAATTATATGTGAGCAAATTTCAGAATCTAAGTGAAATAGATGGATATTTGCAAAAATATAAACTTCTCAAATTAACAAAAGAGGAAATATATTACTGAAATAAATAAGGTCCTTAAGAAAAAATCCCAGGACCAGATGGTTTCAATTGAATTCTACCAAATCTTTTAGGAACAACGATCCCATTAATTAAATATATAAGTTATTTTGGGGGAAAATAGGCAAGGGAACCTACCAAATTTCTTTTATCACACAAATATGATGTTGGTACCTAAACCAAGAAGAGAAAAATAGAGAAAGAAAACAATATAATAAGGTCCTTAGTGAATATCAATTTTAAAAATTCAAATAAATAATAGTAAGGAAATGATAGCAACCAAGACTATATACTATAATCAAGTGGAATGCAAGACAAATTCGATATTAGAAAAACTATCAGCATTTTCTTTCCAGTTGATTCATATGTCACACTTTTGTCACATTGTGTTACATTTTGTGATCATAATTAGAATCATCTTTGCAAAGACATTGGAGTAACTTTGCATTTCCTTTTCTAGCCCATTTTACAAATGAATAAACTGCAGCAAACAGGATTAAGTGACTTACCTATGGTCACACAAGCTAGCAAGTGTCTGAGGTTGGATCTGAATGCTGGTCTTCCTGATTCTAAATCCAGTATTCTATCCACTAAACTACTTAGCTTCCTCATTGGCATCATTGACCATATCAATAACAAAAACAACAAAAATCATACAAATACATCAACAGATGTGGGAAAAGCCCTTGATGAAATGCAGCAACAATCCCTTGATGAAATAAACAACCATTTCTATTGAAAATACAAGAAATCATAGAAATCAAAAGTGTCTTTATTAAAATTATATAAAAAAATCTACCTGAAACAAAGAGCAAGCTTTACCTGTAATTTTTTTTTCCAGAAAGATCATGAGTGAAGCAAGCTTGTCTATTACTACTCTTGTTACTCAATAATGTGTTAGAAATGCTAAGTATAGGAATAAGACAAAAAGAAAAAATTGAAAGTATAAAAATAGAAAGAAAAACTATCACTCTTTGAAAACAATATGATGATATACTTTAAAAGCCCTGGAGAATCAATTAAATACCAATTAAATTAATGTTATTAAGATTATAAACAAAGCAGGAAGTTGCAGGAAGGGGATTTATAGATTATTTCTCCAATAAAGATCTCATAGGTCAACTATATAAAGAACTTTTTCAAATTTACAAGAATAGAGTAACTACTTAATTGATTTATTGTCAAAGTTTATGAGCAGGCAATTTTTGGATGAAGAAATCAAAGCTATATATATTCAAATGAAAAAATGGTATAAATTATTATTAATTAGAGAAATACAACTTAAAACAATCATCTTATTCCTATCATATTGGCTAAAATAATAGGAGAAAATGACAAATGTTGGAAGTGATTTATGTAGTATATATGTGTGTGTATAAACACACACACACACACACACTTATTTAATATCAAAAGACAACCTTCCCTAATACAGGCTGGAAAAGGAGGAAGATAGTTTAGAATTTAGAATGTAAAAACAAAAAAAAAAACTTTTTTTAAAAGAGAGAAGCAACAAAAAACATATGTGAAACAATTAACAATTTTAGCAAAGTTGAATGATATAAAATAAACCCAGAAAAACCATCAGCATTTCTATATACTACTAACAAAACTTAGCAGAAGAAGCTAGAAAAAGAAATTACATTTGATATAATAGCATGCAATATAAAATACTTGGCAATATGTTTGCCAAGAAAAATACAGATTGTATGGATACAATTAAAAATACTTTGCACAAAGAGACAATTCTAAACAATTGGAAATATTAATTTCCTACAAAGTAGTCATGATTATATATGTGTGTGTGTGTGTGTGTGTGTATTTTAAATACACCTACGTTGCTTTACTTATTCAGTGCTATAACAATCAAACTACCAAAGAAGCATTTTATAGAGATAAAGAATAATAACAGTGGTCACTCAGAGTAGAGCACAGACAATAAACATAGCTCTCCATAAATCATGCCACTTTGGAAGAACTAAAAATTTACAGATAGTTAAAAGTATCTATGAAAATAGCTTCAGAAAAACCCCTGAACTCGGGATGATGCACACTCCATCCTGGAAACAGAGCCAAATTTTAACAAATTAATATATTTGGAATTAAAAACCAAGTAATATGCTGAGGAAATGAGAAAACAAAAAAGATTCTGACCATAGAAAGTTACTATTGTGACAAGAAAGATGAAAACACACACTCAGAAGAAGATGACAAGGTCAAAGCTTCCACACCCAAAACTTCCAAGAGAAATAAGAATTGGTCTCAGACCATAGAAGAACTCAAAAGGGATTTTTGAAAATCAAGTAAGAAAGGGAGAGGAGAAATTGGAAGAGAAATGAGAATGATACAAAAGGAAGTAGGAAGTACAAAAAGCTAATGAAGAAAAAAATGCCTTAAAAAGCAAAATTGGCCAAATGGGAAAGGAGGTACAAAAGTTCACTGAGGAAAATAATTCTTTCAAAATTGGATTTGAGCAAATTGAAACAAATTAGTTTATGAGAAATCAAAAAACAAGAAAATAAAGCCAAAAGAATGAAAAAATAGAAAACAATATGAAAAACCTCTTTGGAAAAACAACTAACCTAGAAAATAGATCCAGGAGAGATAATTTAAAAATTATTGGATTACATGAAATTCATGATCAAAAGAAAAGCCTAGACATCATCTTTCAAGAAATTATCAAGAAAACTGTCTTGATATTTTAAAATCCAGAAGGTAAAAGAAAAATTAAAAGAATCCACCAATCACCTCCTGAAGAAACCCCCAAATTAAAAATCCTAGTAATATCATAGTCAATTTCCAGAACCCCCAAGTCAAGAAGAAAATATAGCAAGCAACCCAAAAGAAATAATTCAAGTATGGTGAATACATAATCAGGTTAACAAGATTTAGTAGTATTAATATTAAAGGATCGGAGGGCTTGGGATATGATATTCCAGAGAGCAAAAGTACTAAGAATGAAACCAAGAATTACCTATGCAGCAAAACTGAGTATAATTCTTCAGGAACAAAATAGAGGACTTTCAGGCATTCATAATGAAAAGATGAAAGTTGAATAGAAAATTTGACTTCTATTCTAAATACAAGTCTCAAAAAATCATAAAAAGGGAAACTGGAAAGGGTAATCATACTTAATAAGGTTAAACTATTTACATTCTTACATGTAATTCATAAGAACTTTCTCATTATTAGGGCAGTCAGAAAAAGTGTATGTAGACAGATGGCACAGATATGAATTGAATATGAATGGATAAAAACTAAAAAAATAAATCAAAGGGTGAGAAAAGAATGCACTTGGAGAAAGGGAAATGGGTAAAAATTATCTCTTATAGTAAAGGGTAAGAAGGTGGGATGAGGAGGAGTAAGTCTTGCTCTCATCAGAACTGACTGAAGAGGGAATAACATGCACACTCACTTGAAGATAGAAATCTATCTTACTTGGAAGGAAAGTAGCAGGGGAAGGAGATACAAAAACAGGGAGGATGATAGACTGAAGGGCATACTAAGAGAGGGAGTAATCAAAAGGAAAACACTTTTGAGGAGGAATAGAGTAAAAGGAGAGAAAATAGAATAAATGGGGTAAATACAGCTAGCAATAGTAATAATGAAATGAATTTTGAAGAATTCTCTGATAAAGATGCTATTTCTAAAATATATGGGAAAAAGTCAATTTTTTAAAAAAAAGAGCCATTCACTAATTGATGTGATTAAAAGATATGATGTTTTCAGATGAAGTATAAAAGCTATTTATAGCTATATGAAAAAAATCACTATTGATGGAAGAATTGGAAATCAAAACAATTCTGAGGTACTACCTCATAAAAGACAAATGTTGGAAAAAATATGGGGGAAATTAGACATAAATTCATTGTTGGTAGGATTATGAACTGATCAACCCATTCTGTAGAGCAATTTGCAACTATGCCCAAAAAATTATAAAACCATGCATACCCTTTGAACGAACAATACCACTAGTAGGCATGTATCCCAAAAGATATTAAAAAAAAAAAAAAAAAGAAAGGGACTTATAGTATATTTATAGCAACTCTTTTCTAAGGGGAAAGAATTAGAAATTGAGGAGATGCCCATCAATTGGGAAATGACTAAATAAATCATGGTATGTCATTATAACACAATGCTATTGTGCTATAAGAAATTATGAGCAGGATGATCTAAGAAAAACCTAGAAAAGCTTCAATGACCTCATACAAAGGGAAATTAATCGTGTACAAAGTAACACATATTTTAAAAGTATTAGTTATTCTCAGCAATACAATAATCCAACACATAGCAGAAGAACTGATGATGAAAAATGTTATCCACATAAAGAGAAAGAACTGATGGTATCTGAACACATATTGAAGTATACTTTACTTTTATTTTATTTTTCTTAATAGTTTTTTTTTTTGGGGGGGGGAGGATCAGTTTTATTTCACAATATAGCTTTTATGTTAATGTTTTGCATTAAAATGTTAAGGAAGGCAGACTAGTAGTCTTAGATTTCAAACTATATAACAAAGTGATCATCATTAAACAATTTGATACTGGCTAAGAAATGAGTGATAAACTAATGGAATAGATTAGGTAAGCAATACATTTTAGCAAATTACTATATTAATCTTTTTTTTTAATTTTTATTTAATAATTACTTTATATTGACACTCGTTTCTGTTCCAATTTTTTTTCCCTCCCTCCCTCCACCCCCTCCCCTAGATGGCAAGCAGTCCTTTATATGTTGGATATGTTGCAGTATATCCTAGATACAATATATGTTTGCAGAACCGAGCAGTTCTCTTGTTGCATAGGGAGAATTGGATTCAGAAGGTATAAATAACCCGGGAAGAAAAACAAAAATGCAGATAGTTCACATTCGTTTCCCAGTGTTCTTTCTTTGGATATAGCTGCTTTTGTCCGTCATTTATCAATTGAAACTCAGGTCTCTTTGTCAAAGAAATCCTCTTCCATCAAAATATGTCCTCATACAATATCGTTGTCGAAGTGTATAATGATCTCCTGGTTCTGCTCATTTCACTTAGCATCAGTTCATGTAAGTCTCGCCAGTCCTCTCTGTATTCATCCTGCTGGTCATTTCTTACAGAACAATAATATTCCATAACATTCATATACCACAATTTACCCAGCCATTCTCCAATTGATGGGCATCCATTCATTTTCCAGTTTCTAGACACTACAAACAGGGCTGCTATAAACATTTTGGCACATACAGGTCCCTTTCCCTTCTTTAGATTTTCTTTGGGATATAAGCCCAATAGAAACACTGCTGGATCAAAGGGTATGCACAATTTGATAATTTTTTGGGCATAATTCCAGATTGCTCTCCAGAATGGTTGGATTCGTTCACAACTCCACCAACAATGCAATAGTGTCCCAGTTTTCCCGCATCCCCTCCAACATTCATCATTATTTTTTCCTGTCATCTTAGCCAATCTGACAGGTGTGTAGTGGTATCTCAAAGTTGTCTTAATTTGCATTTCTCTGATCAATAATGATTTGGAACACTCTTTCATATGAGTGGTAATAGTTTCAATTTCATCCCCTGAAAATTGTCTGTTCATATCCTTTGACCATTTATCAATTGGAGAATGGCTTGATTTCTTATAAATTTGAGTCAGTTCTCTATATATTTTGGAAATGAGGCCTTTATCAGAACCTTTAACTGTGAAAATGTTTTCCCAGTTTGTTGCTTCCCTTCTAATCTTGTTTGCATTAGTTTTATTTGTACAAAGGTTTTTTAATTTGATGTAATCGAAATTTTCTATTCTGTGATCAGTAATGGTCTCTAGTTCATCTTTGGTCACAAATTTCTTTCTCCTCCACAAGTCTGAGAGATAAACTATTCTATGTTCCTCTAATTTATTTATAATTTCGTTCTTTATGCCTAGGTCATAGACCCATTTTGATCTTATCTTGGTATATGGTGTTAAGTGTGGGTCCATGCCTAATTTCTGCCATACTAATTTCCAATTATCCCAGCAGTTTTTATCAAATAATGAATTCTTTTCCCAGAAGTTAGGGGCTTTGGGTTTGTCAAACACTAGATTGCTATAATTGACTATTCTGTCTTGTGAACCTAGCCTTTTCCACTGATCCACTAATCTATTTCTTAGCCAATACCAAATGGTTTTGGTGACTGCTGCTTTATAATATAATTTTAGATCAGGTACAGCTAGGCCACATTCATTTGATTTTTTTTTCATTAATTCCCTTGAGATTCTCGACTTTTTATTGTTCCATATGAATTTTGTTGTTATTTTTTCTAGATCAATAAAATATTTTCTTGGAAGTCTGATTGGTATAGCACTAAATAAATAGATTAGTTTAGGGAGTATTGTCATCTTTATTATGTTCGCTCGGCCGATCCAAGAGCACTTAATATTTTTCCAATTATTTAAGTCTGACTTTATTTGTGTGGAGACTTTTTTATAATTTTGGTCATATAATTCTGACTTTCCTTTGGTAGATAGATTCCCAAATATTTTATGGTATCAACAGTTATTCTGAATGGAATTTCTCTTTGTATCTCTTGCTGTTGGGTTTTGTTGGTGATGTATAAAAATGCTGAGGATTTATGGGGATTTATTTTGTAGCCAGCTACTTTGCTAAAATTATGAATTATTTCCAATAGCTTTTTAGTAGAATCTCTGGGGTTCTCTAGGTATACCATCATATCATCTGCAAAGAGTGATAGTTTGGTTTCCTCATTGCCTACTCTAATTCCTTTAATCTCTTTCTCGACTCTTATTGCAGAGGCTAGTGTTTCTAATACGATATTAAATAATAATGGTGATAGTGGGCAACCTTGCTTCACTCCAGATCTTACTGGGAAAGGTTCCAGTTTTTCCCCATTGCATATGATGCTTACTGATGGTTTTAAATATATGCTCCTGACTATTTTAAGGAAAAGTCCATTTATTCCTATGCTCTCAAGTGTTTTTATTAGGAATGGATGTTGGATTTTATCAAATGCTTTTTCTGCATCTATTGAGATGATCCTATGGTTTTTGTTTGTTTGGTTATTGATATAGTCAATTATGCTAATAGTTTTCCTAATATTGAACCAGCCCTGCATTCCTGGTATAAATCCTACTTGGTCATAGTGTATTATCCTGGTGATGATTTTCTGTAATCTTTTTGCTAATATTTTATGTAAGATTTTAGCATCAATATTCATTAGGGAGATTGGTCTATAATTTTCTTTCTCTGTTTTCAGCCTACCTGGTTTAGGTATCAGTACCATGTCTGTGTCATAAAAGGAGTTTGGTAGGACTCCTTCAATCCCTATTTTTTCAAATAGTTTATATAACATTGGAGTTAATTGTTCTTTAAATGTTTGGTAGAATTCACATGTAAATCCATCTGGTCCTGGGGATTTTTTCTTAGGGAGTTGATTGATAGTTTGTTCTATTTCTTTTTCTGAGATGGGACTGTTTAGGATATTTACTTCTTCCTCTGTTAGTTTGGGCAAGCTATATTTTTGGAGGTATTTTTCTATTTCATTTAAGTTGTCGAATTTATTGGCATAAAGTTGGGCAAAGTAACTCCTAATTATTGCTCTAATTTCCTCTTCGTTAGTGGCGAGTTCTCCCTTTTCATTTTTAAGACTAACAATTTGATTTTCCTCTTTCCTTTTTTTAATCAGATTTACTAAGGGTTTGTCTATTTTGTTGGTTTTTTCATAGAACCAACTCTTAGTTTTATTAATCAATTCAATAGTTTTTTTTACTTTCAATTTTATTGATCTCACCTTTTATTTTTAGAATTTCAAGTTTAGTGTTTGACTGGGGGTTTTTAATTTGTTCCTTTTCTAGCATTTTTAATTGCAAACCCAATTCATTGATCTTCTCTTTCTCTATTTTATACAAATAGGCCTCTAGAGATATGAAATTTCCCCTTATTACCGCTTTGGCTGCATCCCATACATTTTGGTATGATGTCTCATTATTATCGTTTTCTTGGGTGAAGTTATTAATTATGTCTATGATTTGCTGTTTCACCCAATCATTCTTTAGTATGAGATTATTTAGTTTCCAATTATTTTTTGGTCTACTTCCCCTGGTTTTTTGTTGAATGTAATTTTCATTGCATCGTGGTCTGAAAAGGATGCATTTACTATTTCTGCCTTACTGCATTTGAGTTTGAGGTTTTTATGTCCTAATATATGGTCAATTTTTGTATAGGTTCCATGAACTGCTGAAAAGAAAGTGTATTCCTTTCTGTCTCCATTACATTTTCTCCAGAGATCTATCATATCTAACTTTTCTAGTATTCTATTTACCTCTTTGACTTCTTTCTTATTTATTTTGTGGTTTGATTTATCTAATTCTGAGAGTGCAAGGTTGAGATCTCCCACTATTATAGTTTTACTGTCTATTTCTTCTTGCAGCTCTCTTAGTTTCTCTTTTAAGAATTTAGATGCTACCCCACTTGGTGCATATATGTTTAATATAGATAGTGCTTCATTATCCATGCTACCCTTTAGCAAGATATAGTGTCCTTCCTTATCTCTTTTAATTAGGTCAATTTTTGCTTTAGCTTGATCTGAGATCAGGATGGCTACCCCTGCTTTTTTGACTTCACCTGAAGCATAGTAGATTTTGCTCCAACCTTTTACCTTTAACCTGCATGTATCTCCCCGCTTCAGGTGTGTTTCCTGTAAACAACATATTGTAGGATTCTGGCTTTTAATCCATTCTGCTAACCGCTTCCTCTTTATGGGGGAGTTTACCCCATTCACATTTATGGTTAGAATGACCAATTCTGTATTACTTGCCATCTTGTTAACCCCGGTTTATGCTTTTCTCCCTTCTTTCCCCTTTCCCCCCCTTCCCAGTATTAAGCTTGTGAGCACCACTTGCTTCTCACAGCCCTCCCTTTTTAGTATCCCTCCCCCCGCCTTAGAGTTCCTCCCCCTATCTTACCCCTTTCCCTCCCAGTTCCCGTATTCCCTTCCGCTTAGCTTATTCCTTCCCTTTTCACTTTTCCCTTCTCACTTTTCAATGATGTGGGAGAAGTTTCACCATAGATTGAATATGTCTTAAGATTTTTCACTTAAAGCCAATTCTGAAGGCAGTAAGATACCCACTATATTCATCCCCCTCCATTCTTTCTCTCAGATATAATAGGTTTCCTATGCCTCTTCATGAGATGTACTACCCCCACTTTACCCTTTTTCTGATACAATGTCCTTTCCACATCAATTTCTAGAACAAGGTATACATGTATTCTTTATACATCTATATAGTCAAAATATAGTTCCCAAGATTAATCTTTACCTTTTTAGATTTCTCTTGAGTTCTATATTTGTAGATCAAACTTTTTGTTAAGTTCTGGTTTTTTCATCAGAAATAGATAAAATTCGCTTACTTCGTTGAATGTCCATCTTCTTCCCTGGAAAAAGATGCTCATTCTCGCTGGGTAAGTTATTTTTGGTTGCATACCAAGTTCCTTAGCCTTTCGGAATATCATATTCCAGGCCCTTCGATCTTTTAATGTGGATGCTGCCAGATCCTGGGTGATCCTTATTGTGGCTCCTTGATACTTGAATTGGGTTTTTCTAGCCGTTTGCAATATTTTTTCCTTCATCTGAGGGTTCTGGCATTTGGCCACTATATTCCTTGGTGTTTTGATTTTAGGATCCCTTTCAGTGGGTGATCGATGAATCCTTTCAATGTTTATTTTTTCCTCTGTTCCTATGACTTCTGGGCAGTTCTCTTTGATAATTTCCTGGAAGACAGTGTCCAGGCTCTTTTTTTCATCATGTTTTTCTGGAAGTCCAATGATTCTCAGATTGTCTCTCCTGGATCTGTTTTCCAGGTCTGTTGTCTTCCCCAGAAGGTATTTCACATTTTTCTCCATTGTTTGATTTTTTTGGATTTGCTTGACTGATTCTTCTTGTCTCCTCGAGTCATTCAATTCCACTTGTTCAAGTCTGATTTTCAGTGAAGTATTCTCTTCACTCACTTTTTAAAAATCTTTTTCTAATTGTCCAATTGAGTTCTTTTGTTCTGTGGAATTTTTTTCCATTTCGCCAATTTTGTTTTCCAGTTCACCAATCCTATTTTTCAAGGATTTTACTTCTTTATCCACTCTCTCTTTAACTTTCTCCAGGCTCTTTTGCCAAGCCTCCCTCTCCTTTTCCCAAGCTTCCCTCTCCTTTTGCCAAGCCTCACTCTGCTTTCCCCATTTTTCTTCTAGCTCACTTGTGAGAGCCTTTTTAATCACTTCTATGAGGTTCATCTGTGCTGAGGAACAGATAATCTCCTCCTTTGAGGATTCACCTGGGGACTGCCTGTTTTTAGTCTCCTCAGGATTTAGAGTCTGCTCTCTATCTGTGTAGAAGCTGTCAAGGGTTAAAGTCCTCTTCATCTTCTTGCTCATTCTGTCTATTAATCAGAGACAAACTACCAAAGAAAAACAGAAAAAACTGGAGTCTTTCTTTGGGGGAGGGGTTGGGTATGTTATCGAGCTTCCTCTACAGACTGCAGGAGGCAGCAGTGAGGCACTAGCAGGACTGTGCTGCGCCTGCGCTCTGAGATCCCAGAGCGTGCTGAGTCACTGTGGGGGAGGAAGGAGGGGGCGGCCAGGTCCCAAGAGACTCCAGCTGTTTGGGGTTGTATTCTTCAGCCCCAGTGTTTTTAGCTTCTCTGCTGGCCTGCTGACTGGCTGCTGGAGCAAAGTATCCAAACCTGTAGCGAAGCTCTCCCCGCAGAGATGGCTGCAATCACTCCCCACCCCCTCTCCAGTCTGCTCCCGTGCTCTCACTGCCGCTGCCCTCAGCCTGCGCCCGATCCAAAACCGTCCCAGCCCTCCAGTAAAGACAGACCTTTCTTGGTGGATCTCAAGGATTGCTTCTCTTGGTAACTATATGTGGGTTTTTTTCAGTCAAGCATTGATTCAGAGGCTTGTAATGAAGTGGATAGTGAGAGAAAGCATGGAGCTTATGCAGCTGTGAGCCTCCTCTCCGCCATCTTAACCGGAAGTGAAATTACTATATTAATCTAGGCTTTAATAAACACAATGCACCAAATATTTTGTTTAAGTACTCAATATTTGGCAAAACTTCTGGGAAAACTGGAAAACAATTTAGGAGAAACTAGTCTTAGACCAACACTTCCCACCATGAACCAAGATAAGGTCAAAAATGGATAAATGATTTAGACAATTAGGATAATATCATACATATATCAGGGCATCATGAGAAAATGTACGTGGATAAGAAAAGTTTATGGCCAAACAAAAGATAGAGGGGATTACAGGAAGTAAAATAATTAATTTTGACTACATGAAATTAAAAAGGGTTTGCACAAACAAAATTAATGCAGCCAAAATTAAAAAGCAAACAGGAAAGTGCAGAAAATATTTGCAGCTAGTCTTTTTGGATAAAGGCCTCATCTTTTAAATATATAAGGAACTGAGCCAAATTTATAAAAGAAGAACCATTCCCCAGCTAATAAATTGTCAAAGACTATAAATAGGCATTTTTCCAAAAAGCAAGTTAAAAAATATCATCACATGAAAACATGCTCTAAATCACTAGTAACTACAGAAATGAAAATTAAAACAACTTTTCACATCTATTACATTGGTTCACATGGCAGAAAAGGAAAATGATAAATGCTGGAGGGATGTAGAAAATTGGGACACTAATTGGGTACTTCTCCTGGAGTTTTGCCCTAATCCAATCATGGAGTACAATTTGGAATTATGCCCAAAAATCCATAAAGCTATTCATATCTCTTGACCCAGAAGCACCTCTTCTAAGACTATAGCCCACAATATTCAAAGAAGAACGGAACAATTGGTACCAAAAAAAAAATTATACCCATTCTATATGCCTATCAAGTAGGGAATGACTAAACAAGTTACAGCATATTATCTTGTTGTTGTGCAAATAAAAAGCAAGATGGTTTCAGAAAAACCTGAGAAGACATAGATGAACTCTTGCAAAGTAAACTAAGCAGAACCAGGAGAACACTGTACACACTAACAGCAATATTGCAGGTATAATCTACTGTGAAAGATTTAGCTATTCTGCTCAATACAATGATCCAAAATAATTCTGAATGACCCATAATGAAAATACTTTCCATCTCCAGAGGGAGAACCAATAAATTCTGAGTTCAAATTGAAGTATACTTTTTTGTTGCTTTCTCTGTTTTTGCTATTTTGTTTGTGTTTTCTTTTGCATATCTAATATGAAAATATTTTATGTGACCTTACATGTCTAATCAAAATTAAACTGTTTGCTTTCTCAAGAAAGAGTGAAGGAGAGGAAAAAGAGAGAAAATTTGGAGCTGATTTTTTTTTTAATTTTGCATGTAACTGGGAAATATTTAATGAAAAATTAAAATTTGTTTTTAAAAAGTTATGATTATAAAAACTAAAATTAATAAACTAAATTATGTGAAACTGTGATTTGTAAGAATCAATTAATGCAATAATTATAAGGGAATAGGAGTCATATAATGCCATTGTCATACTTTGCTCCATTCTTTTCCTCTCATTGGATATGTCCTCTTCACTTATCTCTATCAATACCCATGTGTGTATGCATGCACGCATGCATATACATGTGTGTACATATGTATATGTAGGCATGTATATGTATCTATAATATATTTTATGTATACATGTGTATATGTGTGTATCCCTCAAAATTTAGCACAAATTCTACTCCTTCTGCAAAGCTGACCTCAGCTATTCCAGCTCACTGTAGTCTCAATTGTCCCTGATTTCCAATAACATTGATTTGGGCAGTTAGTGCTTTCTTATATTATTCTCTAATTATTTCAGTTATGTTAACTAACATAACTGACTCCGCAAAGAGACTGTTAATTCCTTAAGAGCAGATGCCCTATCTTCTTTTTTCCCCTTTATACCCTTCATCTCACCAAAATAATACTGACTATATAAAGAGTCCTATGGGATTTTTTCAGTGATCTTTTTATTACCTAGTTCCTTATTAATTATTCCTGATTTCATAAAATCTATGATCTAGAATCATCATTCTAGGTTCCACTAATATTTATTATTATTTATATCTGTAAATTTTACAGATTTATATCTGTAAAATTAAGACTAAATGATGGACTCAGGCCTTTGCTTGGGATCCATATTTACCAACATAGATAACACAGCAAAAAAAGCTGATAGGTCGAGTAGTGGAAGGAGTGCAAAATTCAGAATATAAAATACCTGGGTTTAAATCCAGCTTCAAACATTTTCTAACTGTGTGATCTCTGGATAAATCATTTAACCTCTTTCTGCCTCTGTTTTCTCATTTCATAAATGATGACACCTACATCCAAGAGTTTTGTTAATATCAAGATTACATATATAATACATATATAATATAATTACATATGTAATACACAAATAAGCATTTATATGTGTGTGTATATATATGTAATTATAAAAAACTATACCCTGGAGATATTGTACATTTGGTTCCAGATCAACAAACAAAGCTATAAAATTAATCATACAAAATTTTCAATTTGCTAGTATATATAAAAATTATATTTATGCTATATAAATATAATAATAGAGTATACTCTATTAAGTATGTAATAATATTGTGTCTAAAATAATCTTTACAACTTAATTTTAAAGTGGTTAATTGCTAAAAGTTACTAACCATCATCTAAGCCTTTAGCACATCATAATCATTTTGCTAGTGGAGTGTCTCCCCTCAATGTTGATAGCTTCTGACTGATCAGAATGGTGGTTACTGAAGGCTGGTTATTGATTGACTCTTCCCTTCTCTTGAATACTCAGAGAACATTGAAAGGTTACTAATTGTCCTCATCCCAATATTATTTTGACTTAAGGAATAGAAAAGTCCAAGGAGACAGAGAGAGATGGGGGAACAGTCAATCAGTGAAGAGGTCAAAAAACGCATACTATTAATCTTACTGTTTTATGTGGGTATGTCTCATTGTGCCCCTCCCATTACAATGGTAATCACTGATCACAAATCACAGGTATGATAATAATGAAAAAGTCAAAATAGTACAAGAATTACTAAAAATGAGAAACACAATGTAAATATATGCTACTGGAAAAAAATGGTACCAATAGACTTGCTCAACACTGGGTTACAACAAATCTTTAATTTGTAAAAGATGCAGTATCTGCAAAGTGCAATAAAGTGAAGAACAGCGAAATGAGATATGTTTGTGTAATATATACCCACACATATATAAAGTGTTTTGTAAATATAAAGTGTTTAATAAATATTGGTTATTATTACAGGATAGCTTTTATAGTTTTTACTCATGATGGAGTTTTCCCAGATTCTTTCAGGTGTCTATTACCAAAAGGTAAGGAAAGCAAATGGCATTCATTGGAATAGGGCACAGAATATCAAAATCCTATGGGACTCATGTCTAGTTGTAGATATTTTGTCAGAACATAAAAATTTGGAGAGAATTTGAAGTAATATGATTGGAAACCACACGGAAAGAAGAATTCTGAGGTATTCCTCAGGAGTTATGAAAAGAAAGTCTAACTGTAGTAATCTAATAATATTCTGGGGCATGATAAGATAAGAATGTGAAGCTAGACTAATATCTACATGAAACAGAAGACAGGAAGCCAGTAGAACAATTTGAGGTGGAGACAATTGGCAGTCCAGAGTTCAAATCTAAATGAATCTAATTCCAAAGCACCTCAGAAGATCTTTATGCCAGCCAAAATGAGTATGCTGAAAGCACACTATCTTTTTCCTCACCCTGATTTACCAACTCTCAGGAGGAATGACTTTCTTACCATTGCTTAACTTTTCCCTGGGAGTTTCTATCCACATTCATCTACTTCAGGAGCCCTACGATTTATCTGGAGCATAAGGGTAAAAGGAAAAAGAATTTGAGAATGACTAAAATGAACTATTGCTTTTTTCAGTGATTTTAATATCTTAAATACTTTGCTATTGAATTATTATTCTGTAAAGTCTATGAAGAGAAGCTGCTGTACTTGTGCCATATGGACCATGAGTTACATAATTGATTAGCCAACACTGCTCACACTGAGAGAGATAACAAGTGGTTTCTGAATTAGAGTATGAAGGGGGATCACTTTTACCTTAAAATAACATTGTAAGCCAATAGTTTTTCTTATCAGAATCAATTCATTCTAAACTTTAATATTTTCATTGCTATTCTTATTGAATTGTACTACACATTTGTATTTATTCTCCATTACCTATTTTCCCTTCCATTTTCTATACATATGTTTTCTTTGTAATCTATCTTTGTTGCTTCAAGAATTCCATATGCAGCCATATCGTATTTTTATACAACTTTTCCTTTTCTTCTTTAAAATTGTTTCTTCTTTGTCTTTAGAATTTCATTCTTAAGAGCTTCCTTTTGAAGGCTTTGGGACTTACTTCTTTAAAACTTTGGTCTATAAGTTCCTACCTATTATTTCTGTGAATGCTTTGAAAGCTGATTTCACAGGATCAAGGATATTTTAACCTATGCCAAAATTCTTCCACCTATTCCCTAAAATAAATTCAAAGATAGAATGATTATTTTCTCATCAAAGTTTCCATCATTTACCCCTGCTCCATGACAATTAACTCCTTTTTGTTGGTAAAATTACAATAGAAAATAAAAGTTCTTCTATCTTGATCATCTAACTTTTAAAGGAGAAAAATTAAAATTATTGCAAGTAAAATATTAATTTTTCTATTCCTTGACAAAAACAGTTTTAACTGATGTCCAAGTAAATGAAGTCTCCAATTATTACAAAATCATACTTCTATGCTAAATTTTTAATGTTTTTTCTAAACATCTTATCCATTTTCACTTTCTGTAGAGTCATTAAATAATATACTTCAAAAACAATTTTTCTATTTCTGATCAATCTTCATCTCAATGCTTTTAATCATGCTTCTTTCCTCATCCCCACATTGTTCCTGAATTTCCTCATATATATTTATTTTTTTAATGTAAAATGTTGATCCAATCACTTTCTTTTGTTCTTTTTTTTTTTTTTTAATAAAGCAGACTTTTCCAAAGACATTTCTGGAATGGGTCTCATCTTATCAATGAGCTCAAATTTGTTTCCATTTATTAGGTTTTCTAATACATCGACTTATGAACTAAGCTGGAAAGAACTTTAGAGATATCTAATCTAATGTCCCCATTACACAAACGAAGAAACCTAGACTCAGAAATGATGTTTCTTATTATAAATCTCACAGGTAGTAAATGGCAAAGTCAGGATTTTTATCCTAGCTTCTCAGAGTCTTCACCTAGTGTTGCTTCCTTTATAACAAACTAACTCTCATTTTGCTTGTTACTCTGTGCACATGAGACCATGGGTGTTATTTCTGTCTTATTGATATCTAGGTATTTCTACTGCTATTCTTCCTACATTGTTGACAATCTCTTAGGTATCTGTATTCGTTGATATACAGACAGTTTTCTCTCACTGTTTTCTTTGTCAGGTAAAAATCACTTTTGATTAGATTCCCAAGAAATCATGTTCCAGAACTTTCAATTATTTTGGGGGGATTTTTGAGACTGATGATATCCCTCCCAATTGCACTAGAAAATTCAGTTATAAACTTAAAGCAAACACTTAATTTTTTCCTTTTTTATCCATCTCATCTCTAATTCCTATCACTCCCTTCTTGGATAGACAGACGTGGCTCCAAAGAAGAATGAAAATGCTAGAAAGTCAAATTACTTAGGCAGTACTTTCATCACTAACTGAATCTTTTCACTCACAAAAGCTGCCAATCATAGTATGTCTGACTACATTCCAAGTTTCAGAATTCCCTCTTTTCTGATATGTAGGACAGCTCCTATCACCTAGAAGAGATAAAATATTATATATATATATATATATATATATATATATATATATATATATATATATATATATGTTGTATATACACCATTTAGGCATATACACACACACACACACATGTGTAATGAAAATTATAACTTTTCTTATAAATATCAAAAGCCACACAATTCTGATATATATTCTTCCTCATAATGCATGTTTGTGACTCACAAATCTGGTCTTATATACATATTAATTTCTTAAGAATCTAAACATTAGAATCATCTTCAAATGACAAATGCACCCACTTCACAGTCAAATTTAGACTCCTTTTCCTGACATTATAAATCTACTGTAATCTGGTACCATCTTGTCTCTCTGACCCTATTTCATATTACTCCTGCCCCTAGCTCCCATGCCATCAATAGACCCTAGAAATTGGACTATTTTCCCATCCTCCTTGATCAAATACCTATTCTATTCTTTCATCATTGTGTCTTTGTTCAAGAAGTTTTTTATGCACTCAATCTCAGAGACTTAACACACATTATCTGTGTGCCCTGGGAAAGTCACTTAACCCCAATTGCCTCAGGAAAAAAAAAAAAGGTCAAAAAGAAATAGATGTTTTATATGACTGGCTGTTCTCCTCATTCAAATTTTTTGCTTGTTCAATTTCTACCTATCCTTTAAAAACCAATTCAAATGTTACCTCTTATGTGTTGTCTCCTTTATCTTTTCAAATCTCACCCCTAATCCATTAATAATGGCATTTAAATTCTTGCATCTTGCATAGTTCAATAATCATGTAATATTAGTATTTGTAGTTATCATTCCCCTACCAGATTCTCAGCTTCAAGAAAAACTGTGTTTGAGGCACATTGTATCCTTCTCTTAGTGCATAGTGTTAGGCTCTACCTACAGTAGTAACTTGATAAATTTTACTAAATGAATGAACCCACACTTGAACTATAATCCCTGCTACAATATTTAAGAATAGTGGTAATCTTGAAGATATCTTATGATAGAGAAAACACTATTAAGAAAAGTCATTCCAATTTGGAATAATTCTAATTATTCAGATTTTTCCTTATATTGAGTCAAAACATATCCCTCCAAAAATTCCAATTGATTTTCATTCTTCTTCTGGGGTCAAGCAGAACAAAATCAATAACTTCTCTATGTGACAACCTTTGCCTGGAATCCTGAGATTTAATGTTCTTTGATCAATAAAAGGAAGTAACTTTGGTACAGTTTATTGTGGGAAGGCCTGTGGTAGCTACCTCCCTTTATCGCCAAGGCCAGCACATTCATCCTCTCTCCTCATTAAAATTTACCAAGTAATGAGCAGTGGCAAGCCCCACACAAAGGTCAGCCTCAACCTAAGCAAGCTTATCAAAAATGCAAAGAGGTACAGAGTTTTTAAAAGTTCATTCTTTCCTTTAATTAACGGATCTAATTACAATCCTGACATAACAAAATGCAAAATGCTTTCTTCAAAAGACAGTAAGTCAAAGGTTTAATAGCATAGATAACCTTCTCCTCTAGTACAGACTGACCCAAGTGTAGTAGGGAATCTTACCCGGCAGTCAAAAGGGCTGATGAGACGGCTTTGGCAGAAATTAAAGCTTAGCAATACATAAGAATCCCAGAGCAACAAAGGAATTGAGAAGGAATAAAAACTTCCCAGCATCTTGGGATCTCAACTAACACACAGTCAAGGCTTTCACTAATCTCCTTTCTTAGCAGATGTCAATGTATTTATTCAGTGACCTTTCCTGGATACTTTTGAATAACACTTTAACATACTAAGGACTTCCTGTCGGTAATTGTTGCCTCATTTAGGTAAAACCTGAAGTGCAGAAAGCAGAATTAAGATGAAGTACTTGGCAGTTTTCTAAAATAAGGCCCAGCCAACTAAAACTGTATATGGCTAAGCAAAGGCTTTTAAGAAAGCCGGTATGTTTGCTGGTTCCCACATGAGGATTTACATCTGTGAGTAATCTTCAAAAGGCAGTAAAGCTCTGCCTGAGGCCCTGAGCTTTTTGATCAATTCCTTGCCAAGACTGAGCTGGAGCAGGTGAAGCCTGCTTTAGGCTTCTGGCTAGAGTATTCAAATAAAACTAGGCAACTTCTATTATTGATGAAAATGGATAGTTGGGACAACTAATAGAATCCTAGAGTTTTAAAAGTTGAAAGGTAGTGATTAGGAATTATCTAGTCCAACCCCTACCTAGCTGGGCAATTGAGCTCCATTCGTTTTGGTGGGGACAGGAGGAACACACACACACATACACACACACACACACACACACACACACACACACACACACAAGGGGATACACAAATCTACAAGAAGCTTCCTGATGAACTTTCTTTCAGGAAGCAAAAACTATGGGGAAAATCGGCCTTTACAATTGCATTATGGCCCCTTAATATTTGTTTTGACCCACCATGAGAGTTGGGATCAGAAATAAAAGAGCAAACAATTCTAAGACTTAGAACTAGAAAATATCCAAAGCCCCAACAGTCTAAATTTGCAAGTGGGCTGTGGATTTCAATTCCATTCCATTCATTTCAGTAAGCATTGATTGTGCTAGGCACTGAGGATAGAAAGACAAAAATGAAAACAATTCTCACCCTCAAAGACTTCTGCATGTGTTGCTTTATTATTATTGGAGTCTATTATTGGGGGATGAGTTCCATCTCATTGGGGTCTTATGTGAAAATAATTGAAGAACCATGAATTATAGCAATTATTTCTCCTTGAAATCTTGGTGGCAAAGTTAAGCAAAAAATTCTAAGTGAACCATCCCTGAATACTCCAGATCACAAACTAGAAAAATCAAGCACACAAAAGACAGGGAAACAAAAGAACATGCTAGAATAATACAGCCAAAACTAAAATTCAATTGAAACAATGTTTGTGAGAGGAGTCAATATCAGGGGTGATTCTTTTTTGGTTGATGGAGTGAATATTCTAGTGATCATTCTTCCATTAACTTTCACAATGAAAGTATATTCAAATGAGTAACTCTTCTTCCCTTAGATTAAGCATATTTCCCAAAAGTTGACATCATGACATGATAAATTGACTCTTAAGATCTCAAAAGTGTAGTCTCCTTTCCTCATGTGTAATAAGTTGTACTCTTCATGGATGCTTATTTGATTTCTAGTGAAAAAGTAAAAAGTGTATATCCAAGATGCTTTTTAGATAAATCAGGAATGCTTAGAATGCAGGGAGTTTCAGTTGTATCCTATGTATTTACTTATAATCATTTTCAAATATGTTTTAATTTTTTGACAAATTCTCTTAATGTTGAATGCAATTAACAACTCTGGTTGACCCAGAATAGTACTAGATAAAAAGATTCATAAAAATAGACACTTTTCAAAGGCTGGTCATATGCACACTACTATTGGGCTTACTCAATAAGTTATACTTTCAGCTGCATGTCAGAAGGTGGCCAGTATATATTCTTCAAATTAATGAAAAATTAGTATTGCCTAGAACAATCAATTAGAAAGACAATCCACTGAGTTAATTCATCAGTGTCTTTATTTTGGACAGATAAAGCAGATGAACAATCTCAGTGTTAAGGAGAAATGAGGATCACTATGTGTGGCATTTGGGAAATGTTCAACATTTTCAATGATCTAATAGAATCTTAGACTTCAGAGTAATATAATCACACCGGTACCTAAAACATGAATTCCTCCTACAAAATCCTTACTAGGTTATCTAAATGAAGACTTCTAATAATTTAGGGAACTCATTATCTTGCAAGTTAAACTATTGCAAAATTCTAGTCTATTAAGATATTTTTGAAAGCTAGTCATGATGATGAAGTCTAGATTTGGGGTACCTAAATGAAATCAGGGTTTAGTTGAGGTCTAGTGGCAGGTTTGGGGTACAGGGAGTCAAACAGAGCTCCCCTGCAACTTCCTTGGATTCGGTGCAAGGATATGGTGGTAAATGAAGTCTAGTAGCAGGGGGAGTCCCTAATAAAGGCATTTATCTGCCCGAAAGCTAAATTGATAAAAGAAGTTTATTATGGGTTTGGAAGCAAGGTTTAAGCATAGTTAAGGAAATAGGCGAAGGTAGAGATAAGAAGGGCACGGGACAGAGGGTCTAGTGGACAGAGAGTCCTGACATGGTTAGCATGTTTGGGACCTCTGCAAAGAGGGGGTCCCAGTGTGTCCCTTTTATAATGGGAGATTTAGCTAGAGGGGCCTGTGGGTGTACCCCAAAGTTGACTCAGATCTGGATGGGGGCTGGGACAGGTCTGGATCTTCTATCAGAATACAAAGGGACCAGGATTTGTGAGTTAAAGGGTGATTGCATTAACTAGGGGGGTTGGGAATCACAAAGAAAGGAATCTTTCCGGCATCAATGATATCTAATACCTTTCTCTCCCTACATTGTAGTAACTGAAAATGTGATAATACCAACTATATCATAATCCATATCATTGAATTTTAGGGTTAGGGTTATCCCTGTAATAGTCCACTAGAGACTGCCTTCCAAGGTAAGGAAAAAAATCATTCTTTCATGGGGAGAGTCAGTCTTTAGCTATCTATAAATAAGTCTGGCTACAATTATTGTTCTCATGACCCTTTTTCAATTAATCCTCAAGAACAGCACAAACAATTCTATCAAATGCCTCATTGATATTATGCATGCAAAAATCCCATAACGATTTTGTGGTGTTTTTCTTTTCTAAAATATAATGGTTCTCTCTTGGAGCAGGTTCTTGGGGAGGTTTTCTGGAGGCAGTTTTTGTTTTGGTTCCGAGTATTAATTACTCCAAACACAGCCTGGTGTTAAAAGTTCAGATCTTTTATTGCTTCCTCCAAAACAGCCCGGTTAGTTTTTCTTAGAAGCCTATCTTTCTACTTGGTTCCAAGAGCTCTTGCAGTTGTCCTTTGCCTCTGCTTTCTTCTTCAGCCTCCAGCCAGCAGAAAGATGGAAGATGGAAATGAATTTTTCTTCCTCTGCGAGAGGGCTTCTGGCTCTTAATCTCCCAGAGTGCTCCTCTCTGACCCTGGCAATGTTCTGAAGTAATTAACTTGACTGGCTCCCTGAAGCTCTATTTATGCTCCTTCTTCGGAGAGTGGGATTGTGAGATAGGAAGAGTGGGATTAGGATTATGGGTTTCCTCCCAGAGTGCTCTCTGGCCCTAAGATAAACTTAACAAAGTTAAAAGTTAACTTTGTGAATCTCCCATACTTGTGAACTCCAATGAATACTTAAATACTTCTTGCTTATATGAGCTCTCTAAAGGTGTGAACACAAGCATTGTTTCTCAGTTCCACTTAGTACCTTGTTTCTTCTGGCCCATAACATCTCCTCCTAAGATCAGATCAATCATACTAAACCATGCTAAATTAGATAATTATTGTCTCTATCAACTCTAATGACTTAACAATTTGTAAGGATTCCACCACGATTTAGTAACTATCAGAAAAAAAAAACAGAAAGAAAATTAGGCTAGTCTGACATGACTTGGTTTTAGTGAACTCTTACTAATTCTTATTATGAAATTTCCCTTTCTTAGTACTCATAAATGATGCTTCATAATCCATTATGAAAGGCAGTCAAGATGGCAGAGAAAATGCAAAGATGCACATAGGCTCTCCCCAAAACCCCTCCAAATATTTTTAAATAATGTTATAAAACAATTCCTGGAGTAGTAGAGCCTATAAAAGTACTAAATGAAATAATTTTCCAGCCAAAGACAACTTAGAAGGTCATCAGGAAAGGTCTGTTGCACTTGGATAAGAGTGGAGCACAGTCCAGTACATCATGTGCCAACACAGACCCTGCCCAAGCATAACAGGATCAGACATTGGGAGTTACTGATTCAGCAGGAGCAGTGGCTACTTCCAGAACTCTCAGATCACATATGATAAGAGGGTTGAACAACTAGTCAGAAGGAAATTACAGGATTCTCTTTGCTAATATTCAGGCAGGGGTCTGTTGCTTTCCTCATACACAGATCCAGGTTGCAGACCTGAGTGACAGTCCAAGGAAAGAAGGAGCAGTCACACAAGAGTTTATAGTGGGATAGGAACTCTTTTCACAACTCTAGGGCAGAAAAAAGTGTTTGTGGTCACTCACAGAACAGAGGAGAGGTCAGGAGAGTAGTAAACACCTCTTCTTAGATCATACTACCTTGAAAAACTAAAAATACATGAAAATACAGTTTCCCAGAGGCATCTCTGAAAACAGGTGTACAAAACCCCTGAAGCAAGGGGCAGTGCTCCCTCTGCCCTGGAAGCGGCGCATTACTTTAATTTAAAAAAAAAGTTCAAAGTTAAGAAATTGGCTGGGAAAATGACAAAACAAAAGAAAAGGATTCTGGCTACAGAAATGTAGTGAGAAGAAAGATCAAAACCCACAATCAGAAGAAAATAACAAAATCAAAGCTTCTACATCCAAAGCCTCCAGAAAAATATGAATTGTTCTCAGACCATAAAAGTTCAAAAAAGATTTGGAAAATAAAGTAAGAGAGATAGAGGAAAAATTGAGAAGAAAAATGAGAGTGATGAAAAAAATCAGGAAAAACAAGTCAACAGCTTAGTAAAAGAAATGCATATACACATACACACACTCATATAAACACACACATAATATTAAAGAAAATAAGATCTACAAAACAAGACTAGGCCAAATGGGAAAAAAGGTATAAAAATCAATGAGGAGAAGAAGCCTTAAAAATCAGAACTGCTCAAAAGGGAAAAAGAAGCTCAAAAATTAACTGAAGAAAAATAACTCTTTAAAAAATAGAATTGGCAAAAGGAAAAAAGCAAAAAGTCCAAAGCTCATAGAACGAAGTAATTCCTTATAAATTAGAATTGAGCAAATGGAAGCTAATGATCTTTCTGAGAAATCAAGAAATAATATAACAAAACCAAAACAATGAAAAATAGAAGACTGTATAATATTTCATCAGAAAAACAACTCACCTGGAAAATAAAAAAAAAAGAGAGATAATCTAAAAGTTCTTGGACCACCTGAAAGCCATGATAAAACAAATGCCTAAACATCATTTTTCAATAAATTTTCAAGGAAAATTGACCTCATATTCTAGAAACAAAGGGTAAAATAGAAATTCAGAGAATCCATTGGTCACCTCCTAAAAAAGATCCCAAAATGAATATCCCCCACCAATATTATAGTCAAATTTCAAAGTTCTCAGGTCAAGGAGAAAATATCTACAAACAATCAGAAAAAAAAATTCAAGCATAGCTGAAGGAAAGTCAGGATAACACAAGATTTAGCCACTCTATAATAAAGGATCAGAAGGTTTAGAATGTGTTCTGGAGGACAAAAGAACTAGGATTACAACCATGAATCACCTACTCAGCAAAATTGATTATAGTCATGGGAGAAGGGGGGGGGTGTTGTATGGAAGGGGTATTCAATGAAATAGGGGATTTTAAAGCATTTTTGATGAAAAGATCAGAGATGAATATAAAATTTGACTGTGAAATATAAGAGTCAAGAGAAGCATAAAAAGGTAAATAGGAAAGGGAAAGCATAAGGGATTTAATGAGGTTTATCTGTTTCCATTCCTACTTGGGAAGATAATATTTGTAATTCATAAGTACTTTCTCCACTATTAGAGCAGATACAAAGAGTATATATATATATATATATATATATATATACACATACACACACACACAAAGCAAAAGGCACAAATGTGAGTTGAATATAAAGTATTAATATCTTTAAAAATTAAATTAAAGGGCAAAATAGGAATATACCGGAGAAAGGAAAAGTGAGAGGTAGAATGGGATAAATTTTCTTCACATAAAAGGGACAAGAAAAGGCTTTTATAATGGAAGGGAAGAAGCAAGGAGAAGAAAGTATAAACCCTCCTCTCATCAGAATTGCCTTAAAGAGAGAATAGCTCACACACTCAATTGCATTTGGAAATCTATCTTACTTGGCAACAAAGTATGAAGGAAAGGGAATAAAGGAAGGGGGTGATTGACAGATTGGTAGTCAAAAGCAAAACACTTTTGAGAAGGGATAGGGTAAAAGAAGAGAAAGAACACAATAAATGAGGTGGGAAGTAGAAATAACAGAGGAAAATATAGTTAGCAATAATAAATGTAGGTGGGGGAAATTGAAGCATTTTTTTCTATAAAGACCTCTTTTTTTTTTTTTTAACATACAGAGAACTAAAGTCAAATTTACAAAAGAGCCATTCCTCAATTGATAAATTATCAAAAGATATGAACAGTCTTCTGATAAAGTGATCAGAGCAACCTATAACCATATGGAAAAAATGCTCTAACTCACTATTATTTGGAGAATTGCAAATTAAAACAATCCTGGGGTTTTGTCTATTTGATTGTCTAAGAAGAGGAAAATAACAAATGGTGGGGTGATGTGGGAAAAAGAATAAGACATTAATACTCTATTGGTGGAGTTGTAAATTGATTCAGCCATTCTGTAGAGCACTTTGGAACTGTGGTAAAAAGGGTATAAAATTGTGCCTACCCTTTGACATAGCAATACAACTTCTAAATCTGTATCCCAAAAGAACCTTTTTTTAAAGAAAAAGAACCAATAGCACCTTTTCTTGGGCTAAAGAATTTGGCATTGAGGAGATGTCATCAATTGGGTAATGGCTAAATAAGCTATAGTATGTGATTGTGATTACATACTATTGTACTATAAGAAATGATGAGTAGGTTGTTTTCAGAAAAATCTGGAAAGATCTATACGGGCTGATGTGATGATCGCGTATTTAAAATCAGCCAGAGTCAGGAATTCAGGTTAAGGGGAAAATCTTCAATCTTTATTCTCAGTAGAGGTGAAGAAGGATTGAGATAGCAATATGGGCAGCTGCGACAGGAAGCCAGCTAGCAGAGGGGTATTGGAGGTGAAGGGCAGTCGCAATAGCAATACGAGCAGCTGTGACAAGCCGCCAGCCAGCAGTCTCTCTTTCCGCTTCCCTTTCCCCTCCCCTGCCTCCACCCACCAAAAATGTCATTTCCTATACAACACATCAGGACTTGCACAAAGAATGGGCGGGGGCCATTCTTTCTCCAAGCTCATATATTAATAGAGTATGGTCCAATTATTATTTAGCCTCACGTGCTTGGGACCTCAATGCATCAACTCAAACCTCAGCTCATTACAAGCTGATGCAAATTGAAATGTACTATATGCAAAGTAACAGGAATATTGTAGCAACTGTGAATGATCTAGCTATTTTCATCAATACAATAATTTGAAACAACTCTGAAGGTCTTATGATGAAAAATACTGGGGAAAGTCCATCCCCAGACAAAGAAATGATGTTATCTAAATACAGATTGATGCATACTTTCTTGTATACATTTTCTTTCACAACATGACTATTGTGGAAATATTTTATATAATTACACATGTATTACATATATCAAATTGCTTGCCTTCTCAATACGTGAGATGTAGAGGGAAAAGGGAGAGTATTTGGAACTAGATATTTTTTAAAATAAATGTTAAAAATTATTCTTAACTATGGAAAAATAAAATACTAAATACATTTTAAATGTCACTAAAAAAGTAAAAGGCAAAAAAATACATTCTAGAATTTGTCAGGGATCTATCAATTACAAATTCTGAAATTTATTTTCTTTTTTGAAAATTGGGATATGACCAAATACCCAAATTACCCAAGCATTTCTCCTGTTCTCTCTAATTGTTCAAATATCACAGATTCAGTAAAAATAACAAACAAATAGTCTGAGTTCCTTGAGGACCAGATGTTAATTCATTTATAATATCTAGAAGTTCCTTTGCTAATTCCTAACAAAGAATTTTTATCTTCTAGCAATTAGATCCACAATGGATGGAGCTCTAGGCCTAAGTTCATATCTATCTTCAAACATTTATTTGATCATAGTTTCATAGGATCATTTCCTATGATCATAAGTATGATCATATAAAAGTCATTAACCTGTTAGTCTTGGATTCCTCAACTATAAAATGAGGATCAATAATGGTATCTGCCCTCCAGAGTTGTTAAAAGGATCCGATAAAATCATATTGTAAAACACTTTGCATTGTGCCTGATATACATTTATATACATTAACTTTTATTCATTACCTTATTCCTTTCCTATCCTGAACTTTGTTCCTCCCTCCTGCTTTTTGCTCTAGTAAGTTCATATTAGTAGTTTTCATGACTGCTCCAAATAAAAATCTACAAAATAAAAATTTTGAATTAAATGACTCTAAATGGCCATAGGGAACATAAACTATAATTAGTTATGGAACTAGACTAACAGGGAAGCAAGTGATCATTGCAAATCAAGATTAGGGACACTGGAAAACCAACATATATCAAATATACTCCTATAACAAGTAAACTACTATCAAGGACATTTTCTTGCAAACTATAGATACCTTTCTTTTGAACATACATATTTTATGCACTCCATCATATTACCTGGGCATTTATTATAGTATTTGTGTGGCTTTGGGCACTGTTTTCCTGGGACATATTTTATTTATAGATAAAAAAAGGGGTGTTGTGTTAAATGATCTTAAAGGTTTCTTCTGGCTCTAAGGCCATGATTATATGATCCTAGCCAACAACTTATGAAATATTATTTTTTTAAATAAATCTATTTCTATTCATTGTAAAATTTCATCCTGAGTTAGTATTACAAACAAGGTATGGCCTTTCAAAAATGACAATAATCTATATATTATTGCTGCCTTACTAGAAGACAGAATGAGAGAGAAATTTAACAAAAGTAGTAAGATCTATAATAAGTAATAAGAGCCACTTCCTCTCCTCTAGGAGATCTAGTAGATCTCCTCCTTCCAGTATATCTCAGTTCCCTCACATCACCAAATATCTTTGAGGTCAAAGTTCTTGTATGCTGACAAACTTATGGAAACTTTCTATGAACATTTCTAGATTTTCATAATCCTTCACAATGTCTTGAGTTTAGCAAAAAATCATTTAAAACAGTTCCTATTGTATTCAACTGTGCTACAGATCTCCCCATGCTGCTGTCACACATGCCACTCGGTAAGCCATCAGCCTCATGCTTCCTACTCATGACTGCTGTTTAGATATATTCAATACGTCAAGGGATTTTATTGCATAAAATTGTAAAGGTTTTGCCCAAACAAAACCAATACAGTTAGAATTAGAATAGAAGTAATTAAGTGGGAAAAATTATGTCCTGATAAAGATCTTCTATTCACGGTATGTAAGGAATTAATACAAATACATAAAAAATCATACCAACAGAATTAATCACAGCATATGATTTTTTATTTATTTGTATATGTAGGTGAGGGAAATTGAAGCATTTCTTCTCTAAAATATAATGGTTCTCTATAACTGTTTTGAAAATATATTCAAAATCACCGATAAGAAGAGAAATGCATACTTTAAAGTAAGGTAGATATGAATTAGCACAATAATTCTGGGGAAAAAATTGAAACAACTATACTCAAAAGTCTACCTTTTGATTTTTACATATCATCATATATATTATATTATATATACATAGATATACATCTATAATATAGATATATATTATACATACAATCAAAAATATATATTTACACACACACACACACACATATTTCCAAGTGATAAAAAAAGGAAAATGTGCAAAAGTATAAAAATAGTTTTCGAGGCACTATTTGCTATAGTAAACATTTAGAAACAAATTGGGTACATATTAATTGGGGCAGTTAGATAGAATTAAATGATGCTGTTGATAGAATGGTGGGGCTAGAATGTGGAATATTCATCTTTCTGGTTCAAATGAGACCTTAGACAGTTACTAGCTATATGATCCTATGGAAACCTCTTAAATCTTTTTGCCTGAGTTTCATCATCTGTAAAATGAACTGCAGAAGAAAATGGCAAAGCCTCTTTGTCAAGAAAATGCAAGAGGTGGGCACAGTCAGACACAATTGAAAAATAAATGAACAACAAAATCTAATGGGAAATGACTAATTATGGTATCTGAATGTAATGGAATATTATTGCACTGCATGAAATTAAAATTAATGATTTGAAGAAACATCAGAGAAAACATACACACTGATACAGACTAAAATAGGAAAAACCAGGAGAATTATTAACACAGACAACAGCACAAAGCAACAACAAGATTAGGCGATGATCAATTCTGGTGGACATGACTCTTTTCAACAATGAAATGATTCAGTCCAATTCTAATGGACTTGTGATGGAAAACGCTAACTGCATCTGTAGAATGGATTGTCAGCAGTGAATGTGGATCATGACATAGTGTTTTCACTTTTTTTATTATTGTTTGCTTGCTCTTTGTTTTCTTTCTCATTTTTTTCTCCTTTTGATATGATTTTCCTTGTACAGAACTGTATATGTTTAACATATATTTGATAACTTGCTATCTAAGGGAGGGAGTCAGAGAAAAAATTTAGAACACAAGGTTTTGCAAGGGTGAATATTGAAAACTATTTTAGCATATATTTTGAAAATAAAAATCTACTATTTAAAAATGTAGATGAAAGCAATGGAAAATGCTCTTTAAAGATTTTAGAACTCTGATCAATGAAGCTATCAGTCATGATTCCAAAAGACTTATAATGAAGCATACTTCCTACTTTATGGCAGAAATGTGATAAAATAGAAGGGTAATTAATTAAAAAGCCTACTAATTGATTGTTGTGTTTCTCTCACTTTCTTATTCACTAGAAAAACAAAGTAGAGGAGTTAAAAAATAATATAAAGATAATATAATAGTGGAAAAAGTCAAAAAGCAAAAAGATTTTAAAAATACACCCCTTTGTCTTCTCAGCATTCCCTATTACCCATTTACAATTCTAGTCCAATCAATGAATGCCATCTAAACTCCAGTTTGTACCCCTCTCCCAGCCTTCTAAAACTCTCTTCAATGGAAGGAACTGACTAGAAGAAATTGACATTGGAAGAGAGTCTGGGATTAATTTAATGATAAATTCTAGGATTTATGGACAAAGTTTTATGGACCCAAGGATCCTGAAGGGTAGTTAACAAACAGTATCCAAATTCTGACATCTGCCATGACCCAAGCTGTGGGTTCAAGGACTAGAAAAGTAGAAGTGGTGTACAGACTTGTTTAACTAGTCCCTAAAATTTCCACAAAAGCTAAAGAGATTAAAAGATTTAAAAAGAGAAGGGGATAGGGAAAGGAATAAGCACTTACCTAGTACCTGCTATATGCCAAGCATTTTGATAAGCTCTTTACAAATATCACATTTTATTTTTTAAAAGCAATATTTAAAACATCCTTAACTATTACAAGTTCAACATCCAATGACATATATGACTCTGATGACATAAGATTGTACTTTGATCCATGTTTCAAGCCTTTGTTATGTATCATGATGGTGTTCTCAGCATCTAAATATTTGATTTTAATTCCTGATTTATTTTGTCTTCATTTTTATGATATAGGATTTATAACTGAAAAGGACCTCAGTCTAATCTCCTTATTTTATAAATAAAAAATGAGGTACCCAATGATCGATAGAGGATTTAAGAAAATGATCTATAGAATATTGTCCACAACTGTGTATAAATAGTAAATAGGCAAGGTACTAAGCAAATCCTGGATTTGCATACAGTATCCTTATACTCGAGATCTTCTTGGTACAAGTGCCCATGTAATCTACTCTACCCATAGCATTCAAATTGGGCTTGATCATAGATTGCATTTCCCGGGACCTCTGTCCTCAATCTTAAACTTTTCCCAAACTTTAGGTTCGTAATACACTTCAGTTTCTTAACAGATCCTGTATCCAATGGCAAGCATGACATAGTGGAAAGAGTACTAGATTGAGATATTGGAGAAACTTGAGTTCTAATTCCATTGACAACTTTTTTAAAACTAAATTTATTACCATGGGGTTACACTTGGAAAAATATCAGTAAACCTTTGATCTTTGGCTTCCTTGTCTGTAATGAGACTGATAATATTTGTAATGCCTTCCTCATAAAAGAACTATTTTGATGAGATAAAATATTTCAAGTGTTTTCTGAATTCTAAAGAGCACTGGAGATAGATACATAGATGCATAGATACATAGATAGATAGATAGATAGATAGATAGATAGATAGATACATACATACATACATACATGGATAGATGGATGAATAGATAGATAGATAGATAGATAGGAAGGATACATAGATAGGATGCATAGATAGATAAATAAAGAGATAGCACTGAAACTGAAGTTAGGAAGAATTGAATTCATGCTATACAATTCTGGATAAATCATTTCCCCTCTGCTCATTTCACTGTCTTCATCTATAAATTGGTTATAATATTAACTACCTTTCAGAGTTGTTATGAACATCTAATGAGGTCTATACAGTGTTTTACAAGGCAATTAGGTGACACAGTGGATAGAGCACAAGCCCTGAAGTCAGGAGGACCTGAGTGCAAATCTGACCTCAGACACTTAACACTTCCTAGCTATGTGACCCTGGGCAAGTCATTTAACCCCAATTGCCTCAGCAAAAAAGGGGGTTTTACAAATTTTGTATCACTATACAAATACTAATTATTAGTAGTACTGGTAATAGTATCATTATTCTTATCCTTATTACAAAAACCTAGGAATTTCTGAACTAAAACTCCTTTGGTCTCAGATGTGTATAAATGCATAGATAGATGTGTATATATGGATAGATAGATAGACAAATAGATAGATGTGTATATATTGAGAGAGACAGAGACAGAGAAAGAGACAGAGAGAGAGAGAAAGAGAGAGAGACTCTCTTTTGCCAATTTTCTATCTTCTACCTTCTACTATGTAGTTCTGAGCAGATTAGTCTGGATAGCTATCTGCCCAGAATGCCTTAGAGACTTTCTGATATTGGAACAGCTATTTTTGTAGTTAGGAAATACCACTATAGTATCTAGCCTATATTCCCATATAAACAGAAGGATTCATCCTGATCATAGGGATGTGAAACATCTGGTGCATATAGATAATCCTTTAGTGAGAGAGAAAACTGATCATTAACAAAGGAACAGAATAGAACAGGTGAAGTGAGATAAATGATGAAAGGCTATAAGCCATATGGTATCCATTCCCAGCTTCCCCTAAGAGAATAAAGACTAGGTAGTCAAGCAACACTCGCCTTCAAGGATCCTGGGACCAAAATTCTGCTACAGTGGTACAACCTGAAATCAAAAGCAGTATAGCACAGCTTTTGGAAAGGTTGATGGCAGTCTAGACAGGATGGTTTTCTTAATGAGCAGTCCTTTAAGCTGACTCCTCAGTTGAGTTCTTTCTTATTTTGTATTTAATAAAGCAATGCTTTGGAATGACAGAAAAACAACAGAGGACATTAGGCTGCTGGCAATGTCCTTGGACACAACTTCTTTGGCTAGGACATATCTTTCTTATAATCAGACAGCCACAAAGGTGAGATGGAGAGACACACCTTTCTTGTGATGTGCTGCTGAATGACCTATGGTCTCTCACTCAATTCTCTTATAAAAAGGGAAAGGGAGGGGGAATCAATCTACACAGAATAGTTGAGTTTTACTCACAGTTATACATTATTGCCAAGGGCCTACATTATCTAAGTCTAGTGTATCACTGCCCCCTAGTGTTCAGTGAATATTCAAAATAGAGAATACTAATCCATAATGCTAAAATGAAAACAAGGAGTTGCTCGGATTATTTGCTGTGTTTGTTATGTGCTGTTTCCTAATAATCATGTCCCTTTTCCCCTATTATATGATGATTACATTACATGTTGAGTATAATGTCAGCCCTCTACAGTTGAATATTAGAAAGTCTCAATCCATTTTTAAAAAGATACATAAAACAATAGTGTGTATGTAACATAAAGACTAATTAATGTCAGTTTCATTGCTTAATAGTAACAACTTGTATTTTATTTTTATGTATTGAAAAACAGCATATAATTGTGAAAGGAGATACAGCCTAAGATAATTTAAAGTGCTGGCTCCTCCTTTTATATAAATATTTGGGGAATTATACTTAGCTTTTCAGTATTCTAGGTAACTCTGGCAAGTTAAAGATTACAGAGCTAGCGACAATCTGCATTTGTAAAAGGGTTTTACTCATTGAAATCACATCTATATTACCTTAATATCAACATCAAAAAATCCTGTATTATGGACATAAATTATAACACAATGGGAACCTGAAGCTATGTTCAAGCACGGTAGTAATACTATGGAAATTAGAACAAATTATCTCAGTTCTCATTTTTTTCACCTGTAAAATAGTGATTATATTTGCAAGAATGATTTGTAAGAATACAGTGAGGAAAGTTCATTATAAATTTTATAATTATATTTATATATTATTTTATAATTGTAATAAATAATAATTTATTACTAGTTAGGTATCTAAATGTATCCCTATATGTCCCTGCTACCACTGTTTTTCCTTTGGAAACAAATAGTGCATTTCTAATTCTCTCAAAAAATGCTTCATGTTTATTAATCTAAAAAAGTAAATAAGAATCACAAAGAAGAAACATGGCTTCAAGAACAGGTCATGCCAAACTAACTTAATTTCTTTTTTGCCACAGTATTATTGAACTATTTTATTTGAAAACTGTTTTAAGTTTTCTGAAAACTTCTGATACTTTCCCCATTTGTGATATTCTTGTAGATAAGATGTAACGATTATTATAATGACTATAGATGGATTCAGACTATTGAGTGATCTAACTGGAAAAAGCTAGTCATTAATAGTTCAAAGTCCAAAAAAATTCATTTGAATTTTGGAGTCTGTGTTTAAGGAACTATAGTTCTAATGAATTTTTATCAGGTTAAGCCATGAAGTTTTGTGTTCTAGTTTGAATTTCACATTTAGGAAGGAAATAGATAAGCTAGAAAGTATCTAGAAGAGGGTTACTAAGAAGGTGATGTATCTTGAGATACTGTCTATATTTAAAGACAGTATTTCACCCAACACCCAGCAAAATTTGCATTATAGGTCCCTACCTTACTGAAATTCATTAGTCAAAAGTCATTAAATGTGAATAAATCTTTAATTAATTCAGGAGTCTCATATGGTTTTAACTACTATATAAAAGGCAGAAGATACCTGATACACAGGAAACATCCTATAATGTTAATTTAGTTGATTAGAAGTGAGGTGATTCATACTAATTCCAACCTGTGATGTAGAGAGCCATCTGCATCCCAGAGAGTGGACTATGAAGACTGAATGTGAATCACAACATAGTATTTTCACCTTTTGTTATTGTTGCTGTTATTTCCTTGATTGTTTTTTTTTCTTTCTCATTTTTTCCCCTTTGATCTGATTTTTCTTGTGCAGCATGATAAATGTAGAAATATGTTTAGAAGAATTGCACATGTTTAACCTATACTGGATTGTTTGAAAACAATTTGAAACAATGTTTTTGCAAAGACTAAAAATTATCTTTGCATGTATTTTGAAAAATAAAAAATTGTTATTATTTTAAAAAAGCAAAGTAAAGCAAAAGCAACAAGATAGTTGGCTATTAGTCCAGAGGTTAAAGAGTTCCAATTCAGAGACTTTATATTCAAGTGTAGGAGTCAAGTCTCAGAATGATGAAAGCAAAAATTTCTAATAATTAAAGCTAATCCACAGTGGAATGGACTGTTTTAAAAGATCATGGATTCCTTCTGAGTGAAGGTCTTTAAGCAAAGGTTGGATTCCTCTTCTCAGACATAGTGTAGAGGGAATGCTTATTCAGGTACAAGTTGGATAAAAAGAACATCTGAAACTGAACTTCATCTATGAGATTCCATGACTCAGTTTCAAAGGCCTTAAACTTATGTCTACCATGGCCTAGGGACTATTACAGATAATGTGAAAACATTACTGCACCTGAGCTAGAGTAATAAAACAAAGATAATTAATTCAAAGTCAGGAAATTTGAAAGGCAAGAGGAGATTAGGCCAGAGTCCAAATGAAACTTTGGAAAAGATGACAAGATGTTTTCCCTGAGGTATCTGTTGCTTCCTGCCTGCTATTAAAAATGCCCATTCACATTGGCTAATGTGGTGGAATTTGTCTTATCACTGGTAGAGTGTGGAAGCCTACAGCACTAAGGCGTCTATAATATCAAAAATCAAAAATTAATGTTTAGTGGTGTCCTTGGCTAGTGTCCTTTATTTCTCCTGAATCAGAGACCAAATCAAGATAGGGAGGAATATTCTTCATCCTCTGAGGATTCAGAGCCTTTGACCAAATCAAGAGAAATTATGTTCTTAGTGTCGCAAGAAGGCAGATCTTCCCCCAAAGGTATAAGCACATTACCACTGCTTCTTTAGTCAATAATTTAACAAACGTAACAGAAACTATATACTTTTATTCTTTCAATGCTGCAGAATTCCTTGTTTCACAATTACCATAAAACATAAGTTGGATATTCCTTTAGCCACAAAGTTCTCTCAACCACAAATTAATTACACATTAATAAGGATGTCTAAAAGATTTTAGCTAAAATGCAAAATTAATATTATTTTGCTTTCAAAAGAATAAGATCCATATACCCTTTCCCTTCATAGATAGCCTTTTTTGTTCAGAAGAAAATAAGAATTGTTTGTGGGGAAGAACCTCATGAGTACTGAAAGTTTAAGGCCCAATCTGGATCAAGTATAATTCTTTTTAAAACAAGATTCCAGGGCCAATCATTTAAATTGTTAACTTTCCTCTTCTATCAAGGAGTACACCAGTATTTTAGTCCAATACTTCTCTAGACCCCAAATTCCCTTTATATTAAGAAATGCATCCCTCTCATAAATTCAGTATCTGCCCGATTTTAAATTTTTCTTTGATGTTCACTAACATTATGGGGTAGGGAAGTTGTTCATCATCAGTTGGATTAAAAAGCTGGATCATAATGGGCCTTCTAAAACAAATTTCTTCGTGTTCTAAAACATTATGGACATGTTGTTGAGCATATCTCATGATCCATTTCATGGATCATTACTCATTACCTGATTTCTAAGTGTAGATGTTATCCAAGGCTCGTATAATCTTATAATTTTGTCCCAAGCTGTTGAGGACATATTTTATACAAAAAGAAAGTAATCAGCTTTCAATTTCTGCATCCCTCAAACCATGGACCCTCTGCAGCTTTGTCACTCTCAGGTTCAGGATTTCTGATCAGAATCTGCTAAGGATGTAGGTATGGCTGTGTTTCCAAGCATTCCAACTCTACTGCAGAGCATACAACTCCATTGGACTGGCCATTTTTCGTATACCAAATGAATACTTGCCAAAAAGATTATTTTATGATGAATTCACACAGAGCAAGCACTCACAAGGTTGTCAGAAAAAGCAATACAAGGACACCTTCAAGGTCTCTCTTAAGAACTTTAGAATTGATCATATGGCATAGGAGACACTGAAACAGAACCGCCCAGCATGGTGTGCTCTCATCAGAGAAGGTGCTGTGCTCTGAGCAAAGCAAAATTGAATTAGCTCAGAAGAAACATGAGATGCTCAAAGTTAGAGAAAAAACTCCAAATGTTCATAAAAATTATTTTGTGTCAACCTGTGGCACAGTATTATAAGTGTATACTGTTTTGATCAGCCACAGTTGGACACATTGTAACTCGAATCTAACATAGAGATGTCATTTTGGTCCTCTTTGGGATCAAAGGACAACAACCAACCACCTTCCAGTGTAGGCTCTCTACTTTGTCTAATTCCCTAAGGGTTAGACTCTCTTAGAGATACTGTAACAATGAATTTCTGTGAACTAAACTAAACTAAACTCACACATGGCAGCAACATTTTATCTTCATTCCAGAATCTAGGTGGACAAGGAACACTCAGAAAATATGATAGAAGAACTAAGCATTCTCTCTGGGATTTACCCTACTAGTCAATTTTTATAATTGCTACAGCTTCTATCATTGAGAGTGCCCATCAATGCCAGGTTAGAATTGGGTTCTCAATTCACAAAATCCTTTTTGATCACTAGCTATATTCTCATTTCCAACATTATTCCCTTTCTCACTCTGTGAGGAGAAAATAAGAGCACAGCACCACAGAAAATTTCATTAAAGAGATCACAGGGAATATTCCAAAATAAAAGCAATATCAATTTCCTCCAAAAGTTTTCAAAGTTACCCTTCCAAATGGACTATCTCCAAGACACTAGTGTTGGCTAGGGTGTTTACTTTCATTTTTGGCTGCAGGAACAGAAAGAAAAAGCAATATTCTGACATTCTAAAATACTTCAAATCAAATAAGCAAACAATGTCAGGAAGACTTGACAGGTCACCTATTATATTATTTTGCTCAACTCCTTTCTGAACCATTTTCTAACTTCAGAATTTGGTTACCTGTCTGACTAATGCATGATGAACTAAAAATGATTTGGGGTCACTTTTGGTAAATATATATATATTCTGTGAAAAAATGTTCTAAGGGAAGGGAGTGTCTCAGAAAGTTGTGACTCCAATTGAAAAGAAAACTATGAAGTAATGTAGAAACCACTAGCAGAATGTGGAGTCACCTCATGGGAAAGCAGAGAAGACAGAGTGTGCTGCTGATAACCCATAAATTGGACAACCTACCTACAGATAACTGAGTGTGATTGCAGAAGCAATTTTAGAAAATGGAGCTTTTTTTCCCTGAACTCCAGAGCATTTCTAGTCTTAATATGCAACAAAAGAGTATAGCATACCAGGCAGAATGCATCTCTGAATATTAAAATTCCCATCCTGGGAACATTTTTTTAAACCTTCAGAAATTTCTTTTCAAAGTTACAATTGAAAGTCACCCTCTTTTATCTCGCGAAGGAAGACAATAGAACAAAAATTTAGGAGCCAGAAGCCATATCACTGACCTTGAGGCTCCTTCCATACCATATTTGGCCAGACTGAGATATGAAGTTGAAAGCTTTAACTACCTAGAAACAGCATATGATATCATTTGCTGATATAAAGAAACCCATCAAGTGAGAATAAAATTGCTAGATTATATTAATAAGAAAGCTTTTAGAGTTGAGGAATAGCTCAAATTCACATTCAGGTGACTGAGCAAGTCTTTTAATGCTGAAATTAAAACATACATACTTGGTCTTCATGTTCAAACTGCAATCTAATGTTAGAACCAAATTGTTCACAAATCCACAGCTAATAGAGGGAGCTATTTTTTTTTAAGTTGTTTATTTCTCTAATTTAAAATGTGGGATGCAAACAAGTCACTTCTACTGCACTTCATCTCTAAATTTCCTCTTCTGAGGTAAGATTAGAAACCACAGTAGGAATTTATTGATTTTCATTTATATTGGCAATGAAAACTACTACCTAATTCTGGAGATCAAAAAGAAAAGGCAACTTTAAAATGTGTTTGCAACTAAAGCTTATTTGTGGATATAATGAAATATATATGCTGATCTATTTTGTAATAATTAATTTAAGCTTGCCCTATAGTTTTGTATGAAAATTCCCATGCTGTCTATGGTGTTATCATGTCTTACAATAAATTAACCACTTGTTGGAGATTCACCCAGTGTTATGGAAGCTTTCTTCACTTTTTCCTCATATCAAAAAAGTGTCAGTGGACCACTGCAATCACTAATAATTCCTTTGTTCTTGTATAATGATCAGCCCATCTTTCTGTCATATAATTATTTGGGAATATCTTTTATTTTTGTTCTTCAAAGTTCTTCACTGATTATACATTGCACCTTTTTCATACCTACCATACACTCCTTCATTTACCTCTGTGTGATATTATTTGCTGAAAATAATCCAATCTACTCTCCTCCCCTGTTCAACTCTGAGTTGAGAATTGAATGAACATGTCTTCATCTGCCATGGGATATATTGCATGCTGATGGAGTCTCCATAGGGTATCAATTTAAATGTTTACTATGATCTATGTGGCAATATTCATCCACTTGATCTTTTCCTCTGTGCATAAAAAACCCAAATTCATAAAAAAAATCTTTTTCACAAGACTTAATATAGTCATCACAATATTTTTACAAACAGGAAATTTGAAGGAATTCGCCATCTTCGAGAAGTACCTCTTTAACTTAGTTATGGATTGAATTCTTACAACACAATGATGAACACCTTTGGAAGTACACAGTACCCTGTTTTAACATAATTTTTATGATTTTACATTAAAATGTAAATGAACAGATGTATTTCTCTTGCTATATTTTTCAAAAACTCTTGATTGGGAAACATCTTGTCGAAAAAGAGCCCATAACATGATATTGTACCATATAGAATCAAAAGCTTTTTTTGTAATGAATGATCAACACAATAAGATTTTCTCTACATCTTTCAGTAAATTATAAAATACTAAAAATGTGACTCATTGTTAAATATCAATTTTGATAGCTTAAACATTTCCTTCAATATCCTTATCAAGGGTGCATTTGGCTTCATACATAGATGAATTTCATAAAGGTTTTATAGACATTTAAAAATAAGTGAATAAGTTGGCATTTACCCACAGTCCCTTGGTTACTCTTCTTTGGCATTATTAAGGTCCAAGATTTTTTTCCATGCTTTACCTATATTTCCCTCCTTCAGATATCTTATATTCTGATCCACCAATCTCCTCACAACTGTATTGCATCTCTTTTGTACACAAAAAGTCCAAACTGGAATTTTTTATATTTAGTGCTATTTCTACTTCCTTATAAACATATTTGAAACTATGTAAAGACCAAAGGACATGACTGCTCCACAATAGTGGAGCTTCACAACAGTGAATTCTAAAACTGCCTGATGTCTCCAGTAGCCTCTGGCATGGTGATTTGCTTATTAAAACACTTTTGAGGCTCCTTTTTGTCTTCTTTTGTCAAATAATTTTCATTAGTTAAAATTTCAGACAAATTTATTATAAAGTCCATAAAGTCCTTCTCTCATAATTCTGATTCATCAAAAGCTATGCCAGTGAACCATAAGTTCTAGAACTTTCTACTGCATTGTAATGACTTTAGGTATAACCCCAGAAATGGACTTTACTTTCTAAGGATCAATCAAGCTGGAGAGAGGAATAACACCAGTCTGTGTACCAGTTGGTAATCGATTATTTTAGCCATCAAAAACCATGGGCCTAAAGACACAAAATGGACCTATTTTACAAGGAAACTCAGGAGGAATCACTGTCTACCAATTAGGCCATAAACTTAACTGCAAATTATTGTCTTTGAAGCATGCCTAAAAATACAGAGAGATTTGATCCAGAGTCAAAAAACCATAATGTGTCACAGATGGACTTAAATCAGATCTTCTCAGCTCAAAGATTCATTCTCTCTTCATCAAGCCATAAAACAAAGAAAAATTCCAAATATTCCTCAGTCTATGAAGTTTCCTTCCACATCTGCAGTGATTGTATGAGAGAAGCAAGAAAGGGGGCAGAGAATACTAAGAATAATAAAGTTTTTAAACTATCTATAAATTTTGTATTGTTATCTAAAAGTAAGCATGTCCAAATGTCCAATGAATGAGTAAACATATTGCTGGAGGACCTAGATAATATAAATCTTAAAATTCTTGATTTAAATAATAATAAGGAAGTTGCAGCTAAATGGAAAGATTTTTAAAAAGGCATTGGAATAGGGAGTCTATCATACAAACAAAAATAATAATGTTATTTTATACTTTCTTTGGCCAAAATGTGTCACACTAATAAAAAGTATTTGCAAAATACACCATGAAAATAATACAACTTATCATTAATAATGATTGCTTAAAATGAAGAGATAGAAAAAAGTTTAATAAAGAACCTGATAATACTCTCATAATTAAATCAACATACATGCTGATACTTGTTGCCTTTGATGTGAAGGTGGTAAAAGATGAAATTGGGAAGAATTCAACATATACATGAAAAAGTTCTCATCATAAAATGAGTGACAGGTGTTTATATAGCATATTTTTGAAGACCTCCAAGATGGTGAAACTGAACACTTCTCAATACATCCCATTCTACTTTCAGATATCCCTACTAGGGAGTTTTTATATGTTGTTAAGTCTAATTTTGTGACAGAAATTCCTGAGCATAAATACCGATTTTCCTACCTGACACTAGCAAGACAAATCTATAACCTCACAAAAATAATAGCCTTTTTTAGATATAGAGACAAAGAGAATTCTGGGGAAAAGGTGGAGTAGGTCAGAAAATTCCAAGTTCTTTAGATTTCTCCCACAAACAAGACAAAATAGTGTTAAAATGAATAAGAGGTAGGGTAGAACAGAGCCTCCTGGGACAATGGAGATGTGAAGAAGGATTCCAGGACAGATGTTTAGCTTGTATATAAATACCTCCAGATTAAGCCCCCTGAAACAACATGCAGCAATCCCAGAAGCTATCTCTGTTGTAAAGTAAACTCAGCCACAGGAGTTTTCACCTTTCAGACAGTGAGGAAGGACATTTGTTGGGAATGAGAAGTCTGAACAGGATGAGAGAACCTTTGCTTATAAAGGATGCCAGGCCCAGATGTGTTGCTGAGATGTATCTCTGGAATAGAAAGAAACAGCACAAGTCCAGTAGATGTAGAAGTAATGAGGTGAGTAGCTGCTGGCTATGGGCACTTAACAGGAGAAATGAATTCTTGGTCTCCCTCCCATGCCATAGAGGAAGACCTGAGGCTAAATACACCACCTCCTCTACCACAGTACTAGAGTTAATTACACTAACAAGTACTTATTTTTAAAAATTAGCAAGCAAAGAAAGAACCCAACTACAGGAAATTACTATTGGAAGAGAGAAAACCAAGGTTATCTTCAAAGAAAGACACTGAAGCAAAAAAGCCTGTTCTTTTCCACAGTACAATCAAATGGGCCTTTTTGCCCAAAAGAATTCAAACAGCTTTGAAAAGACTTTAAAAATAAAATGAGATACCCTTTGATCCAGCAGTGTTACTACTGGGCTTATATCCCAAAGAGATTTTAAAGAAGGGAAAGGGACCTGTATGTGCAAGAATGTTTGTGACAGGCCTCTTTGTAGTGGCGAGAAACGTTAAACTGAGTGGATGCCCATCAATTGGAGAATGATGAAATAAATTGTGGTATATGAGTAGTATGGAATATTATTGTTCTATAAGAAATGACCAGCAGGATGATTTCAGAAAGGCCTTGAGAGACTTGTAGGAAATGATGCTGAGTGAAATGAGCGGGACCAGAGATCATTATACACTTCAACAACAATACTATATGATGATCAATTCTGATGGACGTGGCTCTCTTCAACAATGAGATGAACCAAATCAGTTCCAACAGAGCAGTAATGAATTGAACCAGCTACACCCAGCAAAAGAACTCTGGGAGATGACTATGAACCACTACATAGAATTCCCAATCCCTCTATGTTTGTCTGCCTCGTTTTTGATTTCCTTCATAGACTAATTGTACACTATTTCAAAGTCTGATTCTTTTTGTACAGCAAAATAACTGTTTGGACATGTACACATATATTGTATTTAATTTATACTTTAACATATTTAACATGTATTGGTCAACCTCCATCTGAGGGAGAGGGTGAGGGGAAGGAGGAGAAAAGTCAGAATAAAAGGTTTTGCAATTGTCAATGCTGTAAAATTAGCCATGCATATATCTTGTAAATAAAAGCCATAATAAAAATAAAAATAAATAAAAATAAGGACATTTTATGTTCTTAGGGCTTATCCTCAAAAAAAAAAATCAAATGAGAGGTGGAAGGAATTTTTATTTTAGAATGAGAAAAATCCAAAAAAAAAAAAAAAAAAAAAAACAAGATTATGAAAAGAAAGACCAAAAAATGGAAAAGGAAACCCATAATGTTAAAGAACAAAACAACTCCTTGAAAATTAGAATTGAGTGAAGGGAAGCAAGCTAAGTTATAAGAGACCAAGAAATAAGAAAACAAAAAGTAAAAAGCCTGAAAAAATAGAAGAGAGGGGGTAGAGCCAAAATGGTGGAGAACAGACAATTATTTGTCTGAGCTCTTCCTGACTTCACTCAGATTATAACCAGATTAAGTCTCTGAACTGGTTTTGGAGTGAAAGAATACTCAAATATTTAGAATGCAACAAATTTCCAGTAGAAGATACTTGGGAAGAATTTCAGAAAAAGTCTGTTTCAATGGGGCACAAGATGAAGGGGAGGGAAGTGGCCAAGTGCAGAACCCTATGGCAGTGTGGTGTCTGCAGGCTGGGAAAATCTACCAGGAGTCTCTTAGCCAAAATATAGCAGCACAGGCTATTCTGTCCTGCTTCAGAAAATAGTGGATCAGCAGACTAGCTGTGAGATATCCAATGCAATTACAAAAGAGAGATAGGGAGCTCCTAAATGCTAGAATAACAGAGGGACTTGGCCACACCCACCCAGTACAGGAAGGAATTCAGCAGCTTCAGCCACAGGGTAATGTGAAGCTGACATAGCCTGGAGAGGAAGCTTGGGACAACCTCCCCTTTGCCCTTAGAACAGACTTCAATCTTTAAAAATGAGCAAAAAAAGAAGAAAAAAGCTCTGACCATAGTTTTTTATGGAGACAGAGAAGAATAGACATCAAATTCTGAGGACACTAAAAGCAAACCATCTTCAGATGAAGATGAAGAATGGTGATATGAGTTGATATCCATCTCACAAGGCTCTCTAGAAAGAATTTTAAAAAGTACCATAAACAAATTAGAAGAAAAATGGGGAAAGGAAATGAAAACTGCAGAAGAGTTTAGAAAAGGAAATACAGAAATTATCTGAGGAAAATTCTTTTAAAAATGCATTTAGTGAAATGGGAAAAAAAAGCATATAACTCTTCACAAAATAAACTTGATGAAATGGAAGAAAAATATAACTACTTACAAAATAGATTTGAAAAAATGGAAAAGAAATCAAGTCATTGAAAAACAGAATTTGTGAAATGGGAAAACCCCCACTGAACAAAACAAGCCATTTAAAAGTTCAATTGGGTAAATGCAAAAGGAGATTTAAAAAACTAATTGAAGAAAATAATTCACTAAAAATCAGACCTGAAGAAAGGGGGAAAAAATGACTCAATGAGACATCAAGAATCAGTCAAACAAAAACAAAACCAAGTTTTTAAAAAGAAAAAAATGCAAAATGCCTCATTGGAAAAACAACTGACCCAGAAAATAGATACAGGAGAGACATTCTAAGAATTTTTGGACTACCTGAAAACTGTAATGAAAAAAGAGCCTAGACAACAGTTTTTAGGAAATCATTAAGGAAAACTGCCCTGATGTCCTAGAACTAAAGGATAAAATATCCATTGAAATTCACCAATCAGTTCCTGAAAGAGACCCAAAATGAAAACTCCATTATCATAGTTACATTTCAGAATTATCAGATCAAAGATAAGTATTTCAAGTAGCCAAAAAGAAACAATTCAAATATCAAGGAACCACAATCAGAATTACCCTGGACATAGCAGCTTCCATTTTAAATCAAAGAGCTTGAAATATGATATGATATTCTGAAGGGCAGCCAAGAATCAACTATCCAACAAAATTGAGCATTAATTTCAGGGGAAAAGATGAACATTCAATGAAACAGGTGAATTTCCTTTATTTCTGAGGAAAAGACCAGAGCTGAGCACAAAATTTGATTTTCAAATATGGAATGCAAGAAAAACATAAAAAGGTAAAAAAGAAAGAAAAAATAATTATTTCTTCTAAAAATGAAAAAAAAATTACATCCCTATATGAAAAGATGATCTATTTAACTTGAGAATTGTTTCTCTGTTGTGGGTATATCCTACACATAGAGGGTGTAGGCATAATTTGATTTTATTATGATGATATAAAAAGAAACTAGAGGTCAAAAGAGGATTGTATTAGAATAAGTGGAAAATAGAGGTAAAATGGGGAAAATTAAATCTTATGAAGAGGCAAAAAAGACTTATTACAATTAAGGGAAAGAAGGAAGAGGATGAGAACTGTGTGAACCTTGTTTTCATCAGATTTGGATCAAAAAGATAATATCAGACATATTTAGATTCAAAGAGAAATTTGTCTCATCCTATAAGAAAGAAGGAGAGGAAAGGGGAAAGGTAAGGGGGGGATAATAGAAGGTAGAAAAGAAGTAGGGGGGGTAATAGAAGGTAGAAAAGAAGTAGGTGGGGAAAAGGATAAGAAAGAAGAAGGGATTATAAAAGGGGAAGGCTATTTGAGGAAGTTAGGGATTAGAAACAAAATACTGGGGAGAAGAGAAAGGGAAAAAGGAAAGAAAAAAGTATAACTTGGAGAAAATAAGATAGCAAAAAATAAAGAATTAGTGATTTTAACTGTGAATGTCAATGAGGTGAATTCTCCCATAAAACCGAGGCAGATAGCAGTCTGGATTAAAAGACAGGATCCTACAATATGCTGTTTACAAGAAACATATTTAAAGCAAAGTGATACATGCAGAGTAAAGGTAAAAGGTTAGAGCATGATCCATTATTCTTCAGCTGAAATAAAAAAAAAAAAAACCCAAGAGCAGAGATCCTAATCTCAAATCAAGCAAAAGCAAAAAAAAATTAAAATAAAAAAAATAGATCTAATTAAAACAGGTAATGAAAAAAATTACATTTTGTTAAAGGGTTTCATAGAGATGCACCAAGTGAAATAGCATCCAAATTTCTACAGAAGTTAAGGGAATTTCAAGAAGAATTAGATAACAACACTATACTAGTGGGGGATCTCAATCTTGCTATCTCAGAACTAGATAAATCAAACCACAAAATAAATTTAAAAAAAGAAGTTAAGGAGGTAAGTAGGATTTCAGAAAAGATTTTTTGAGAAAATTAAATAGAGACAAAATGGAATATACATTTCCTCAATAGTACATGGAACATACACAAAAAGTAGCAATGTGTTAGGGCACAAAACCTCAAAATCAAATGCAGAAAAGCAGAAATAGTAAATATATCTTTTTCTGATCATGATACAATAAAAAGTACATGTAATAAATGGCCAGGAAAAAGTAGACCAAAAATTAATTGGAAAATAAATAATCTAATGCTAAAGAATGAGTGGGTGAAACAACATATCATAGACATAATTGATGATTTCATCCAAGAAAATGATAACAATAAGACAACATATCAAAATTTATGGGATGCAGTCAAAGCAGTTCTGAGAAGTTTTCTATCTCTAGGTACGTGTTATGTGCTTTCTAAATCCCCTAAATTGTGGTGTCAAACTATGCTTTCTAGAGCTCCCATGCTGGGGTGCCAAAATAAACTATCTGGACTAACTCTCTGGAGGATCTTGGGAGCAGCCAAAGCAGCCTGAGTACTTGGTCTTAGTGAAAGAGTGAATAGGAAAGACTCACATGGATGGTCAAACATGGAGTCCATGTATTTCAAATTCTCTCAGCCTTATATAACCTAATATCTTCATATAACTTTATATAACTACATAACTTTATATAACTGTGCGTGTGGGACTACATAAACAATTTGCTATTGCATGTAGATGACTCTGCCACTTTGTATCACACTACTGACTTCTCAGAAAAGCAGAGAGCCCTTAGGAGCTGAACCAAACATTGTTAGCAGGTTCCCTTTGGGCTGAAAGGTCTTATACCTCATCCAAATCAACTGGGCATGCAAATTTTAAAAAATAGAAAAAGAACAAATGAAAAATTCCATTTAAATACCAAACTTGGAATTCGGAAAACAAAAGGGGAGATTAATAAAATTGAAAGTAAGAATACTATTGAATGAATAAACACAACTGAGTGGTTTAAGTATTCTATTTCTTGATCTGTTAATCTAGACCTTTTATATTTTGGTAATTATTCATCTATTTCATTTAGATTGTAATTTTAGAGGCATATTGTTGGGCAAAATATTTCCCAATAATTTCTTTTATTTTTACTTTATTTGGTTGTGAACGCATTTATTTCATCTTTAATACTGATAATTGTATTGGAAAAATGTCAAATGCTAATGGTCAAGCTATTATGATAAAAATGACATTACCTAAATTTGTCTGTTTATTCAGTGCCATATTTATCAAATTTTCAAGAAATTGGTTTACAGACCTAGAAAAAAATAACAAAATTCATCTACAAGAACAAAATCAAGAATTTCAAGGGAATTAAGGAAAAATGCAAATGAAGGTTGGCCTAACTGTACCAGACCTAAAATTATAAAGCAACAGTCATCAAAACTATTTGGACCTTGCTGAGAATAGAGTAGTTGATCGGTGAAATAGATTAGCTTCACAAGACACAGTAGTCAATGACATTATGTAATGACTATTGTAATCAAGTGCTTGATAAACCTAAAGACCTCAGCTTCTTGAAGAAGAATTTACTATTTGACAAAAATTGCTGGGAAAAGTACAAATTAGTATGGCAGAAAATATGCATTGACCCAGACCTAAAAACATCCAATACCAAGATATGGTTGAAATGGGTCCATGATTAGACATAATGGTACTATATTAGAACAAAGGATAATCTACCTCTCAGATTTGTGGAGAAGGGAGGAATACCTTACTAGAAGAACTAAAATACATTACAGAATGCAAAATGAATAGTTTTTATTACATTAAGTTAAAAAAAGTTTTGTAGAAACAAACCAATGCTGGCAAGATTGGAAGGGAAGTAATAAATTGAGAAAAAAATTAACATACAAGAATTGTGATAAAAGCATCATTTCTAAAATAAGCCATTCTTTAATTGAAAAATGGTCAAAGGATATGAGCAAATTATTTTCAGTTGAAGAAATTAAAACCATTTATAGTCATGTAAAAATATTATTGATCAGAGAAATGCAAATTAGGACAACTTTGAGGTACTACCTCACACTCTCAGATTGACTAGGATGAGAGGATAATATAATCATGAATGCTGGAGGGAATATGGAAGAACAGGGACACTAATACAGTGTTGGTGGAGTTGTAAACTGATCCAACTATTCTGTACCATATAAAGAATTTGATAGATGAATGACTTCTTTTCACATTATTTCAAAGAATGTGTATATTAGAATTGTTGGTTGCTTATATGATTGATAGAATATTCTTGTAAATCTATCTGGTCCTGGGAATTTTTCTTTTACCATTGATCTTATTGGGAATGGTTCTAATTTATCCCTATTGAATATGGTGCTTGATGGTGGTTTTAAATAGATGTTACTGATCACTTTATGGAAAAATCCATTTGTTCCTATAACCCCTAGTAATAGAAATGAGTGTTGGATTTTGACAAATGCCTTTTCTGCATCTTTTAGGATAATAATATGATTTTTATTTGTTTGGTTATTGATAAGGTCAATTACATTAATAGTTTTCCTAATACTGAACCAGCCCTGCATTCCTGGTATAAATTCTATTTGGTCATGATGTACTATCTTGGGGATAACTAGCTGGAATCTCTTAGTCAATATTTTATTTAAGATTTTTGCATCAATGTTCATTGGGGAAATTGGTCTATACTTTTCTTTCTCTATTTTGACCCTCCCTGTTTTAGGTATCAGCACAATTTCTGTTTCATAAAAGGAATTTTTAGGACTCCTTCTTTCCCTATTTTCCCAAATAATTTGCATAGTATTGGAATTTCATTTTTATCTTTAAATATTTGGTAGAATTCACATATAAATCAATCTGATCCTGGATATTTTTTCTTAGGGAGTTGATTAATATTCTTTCTCATTTTTTTTCCTTTTTGATTTAATTTTTCTTGTACAGAATGATAATTGTGGAAATACATATAGAAAAATTGTGTATGTTTAATATATATTGGATTGCTTGCCATCTGGGGAGAATTTGAGAGGAAGGGAAGGGGAAAATTTTTTAGCACAAGTTTTTGCAATGATGAATATTGAAAATTATGTATGCATATGTTTTGAAAAAAAATTAATATAAAAAATAGAAGTGAATGTAAAACATCTCATAAAAAAGAGAAAAGGAACTACATGTGCAAAAATGTTTGTGATAGCCCTTTTTGAAGTGTCAAGAAATTGGAAACGGAGTGGATGCCCATCAGTTGGAGAATGGCTAAATAAGTTATGGTATATGAATGTGTTATGGAATGTTATTGTTGTATAAGAAATGAGTAGCATTATTTTTTTTTTGCTCTCCAAGCTCAGGAGCTCAAAAAGGGAATGAAAATCGTAGAACAATATTCTTAATGTCTATTGGTACAAATATTTTAAATAAGCCATTAATAAGAAGACTACAAAAATATCACAAACACTATTCACTATGGCCAAATTGGATTTATACCAAGAATATTGGGCTAGTTCAATATTAAGAAAAGTATAAGCATAATTGATAATATTTAATAAAAGAACCAACAAAATCACATGATTATTACAGAAGATATAGAGCAAACTTTGAGAATATATAATACCTATTTTTGTTTTTAAAAACACTAGAAAGCATAGAAATAAATAAAGCTTTCCTTACAATAAGTAATAGCTACCTAAAAGCAAAAGCAAGTATCTGTAATGGGCATAAACTAAAGTCATTTTAAATAAGACAAAAGTGAAATCAAGAATATCAATTAACAGTAGTCAATATGTTGCTATAAGAAAAGGCAATAAGAAAAGAAAAAGAAAATGGGGATAAATATAGTCAAAGAAGAAACAAAATTTGTCATTTTTTACAAATATTATGATAGTTTACATATGGAACCCTAGAAATAACAAATTGCAAAGTTGAAGGAGACAAAATAAACTCATAAATTCCAACAAAAGTTAGCAGGAAGAGACAGAAATAGACATTCTGTTTAAAATTACTATAGAAAGTATAAAATGTTTGAGAATTTATTTTCCAAGATATGCATAAAAATTATAAGAACACAATTACAAAATATTCTTTACAGAGAAATAAAGATAGAATTAAAAAATTATAAAAGAATTAATTGCTCATATACAGGCAAAGCCAACATAATAAAAATGTGAATATACCTAAATTAATTTACTTATCCAGTAGAACAGCATTCAAACTACCAAAGGATTGCTTTATAGAGCAAGAAAATAATAATTACAAAATTTAGTTGGAGGACCAAAAAGATCAAGAATATAAAAAGAATGAAAAGAGATCTATTAGTAACCAGTTCTCAACTATACAACAAAGACATAATCTAAAAAGTTTCTACATATTAATAAATAGATAAGTTGATAAATGGAACAAAATAAGTATAGATGGTGTTAGATGAATCCAAAGATCTCAGTAACTGGAGCCAAAAAACACTCCATCAAAAAATGCTGGGAAAACTAGACAGTATTCTGACAGAAATGAGGTAAAGATCATTGTCCCACACCCTTATACCAGGATAAGCTCAAAATGATTATATAATTTAGACATAAAAGGTGACATTATTTTTAAAATAGAAGAAACAAAGAAAATTTACTTGTAAAATACTTTATATGTGTGGGCAACCAAATGAGATATTAAAGATAACCAGAAAATAAAATGGACAATTTTGAATATGTAAAAGTTTTGTACAACCAAAATCAGTCATTAAAATTTTAAAAGAAACAAGCATGTAGAGACAAAAAAAAATCTTTGCATCAAGTTTTTCTGATAAAGGACTCATTTCTAAGATATACAAAGAACACTTTCAAATGCATAAGAACATCAACCAATTGATAAACGGTAAAGGGATTTGGTTTCAGAGGATGAAATGTAAGTCTTCAATAACCAAATGAGAAAAATTCTCTAAATCACAAATAATCAGAGGAAATCAAATTAGAACAACTTTGACGTTTCATTGTACCCATTAAGTTGTAAAAGTTGGCCCCCAAATTTACAAATGCTGGAGGAGCTATGGGAAAAAGAAACACTTTTAGTGGAGCTTGCTCCAGTTCAGATATTGTGGAAAGTAATTTAAAACGATGCCCCAAAAGCTACTGAACTAGCACACATCCTTTGACCTAGCAATACCACTATGTCTTACACACACACACACACACACACACACACACACACACACAGAGAGAGAGAGAGAGAGAGAAGAAAAGAAGAAAATGAATAATATATACAAATATATTTAGAGCAGATTTTTTATGTTGGCAAAGAATTGGAAATTGAAGGAGTACCCATCAGCTGAGGACTAGCTGAACAAGTTAGGGTATATGTATACTATTTTGCTGTAAGAAATGATGAAGGGGATTGCTATAGAGAAATGTGAAAAGACTTGCATCAAATGATGCAGAAAAAAAATGACCAGAACTAGAACAATTTATGCAATAACAGCATTGTAAAGAAAGACCACTTTGAAAGACTTAGGAACTTTGATGAACACAATGATCAAACAGGGGATTCAATATAGAATATGCTACATATCCACCTCCTGATAGAAATCTGATGGACTCAGAGTACAGACTGAGACTTTTTTTTTTAATTTTTATTTAATAATTACTTTATATTGACAGAATCCATGCCAGGGTAATTTTTTTTTACAACATTATCCTTTGCACTCGTTTCTGTTCCAATTTTTTCCCTTCCCTCCCTCCACCCCCTCCTCTAGATGGCAAGCAGTCCTTTATATGTTGGATATGTTGCAGTATATCCTAGATACAATATATGATGGCAGAACCGAACAGTTCTCTTGTTGCATAGGGAGAATTGGATTCAGAAGGTATACATAACCCGGGAAGAAAAACAAAAATGCAGATAGTTCACATTCGTTTCCCAGTGTTCTTTCTTTGGGTGTAGCTGCTTTTGTCCGTCATTTATCAATTGAAACTCAGTTAGGTCTCTTTGTCAAAGAAATCCACTTCCATCAAAATATATCCTCATACAATATCGTTGTCGAAGTGTATAATGATCTCCTGGTTCTGCTCATTTCACTTAGCATCAGTTCATGTAAGTCTCGCCAGTCCTCTCTGTATTCATCCTGCTGGTCATTTCTTACAGAACAATAATATCCCATAACATTCATATACCACAATTTACCCAGCCATTCTCCAGTTGATGGGCATCCATTCATTTTCCAGTTTCTAGCCACTACAAATAGGGCTGCTACAAACATTTTGGCACGTACAGGTCCCTTTCCCTTCTTTAATATCTCTTTGGGATATAAGCCCAATAGAAACACTGCTGGATCAAAGGGTATGCACAATTTGATAATTTTGGGGGCACAATTCCAGATTGCTCTCCAGAATGGTTAGATTCATTCACAACTCCACCAACAATGCATTAGTGTCCCAGTTTTCCCGCATCCCCTCCAACATTCATCATTATTTTTTCCTGTCATCTTAGCCAATCTGACAGGGGTATAGTGGTATCTCAGAGTTGTCTTAATTTGCATTTTTCTGATCAATAATGATTTGGAACACTCTTTCATATGAGTGGTAATAGTTTCAATTTCATCCTCTGAAAATCGTCTGTTCATATCCTTTGACCATTTATCAATTGGAGAATGGCCAGACTGAGACTTTTTAAAAACATAATCAAGATAGTATTTTTTTTATTATTATTATCTATACAGTGTTTATTACATGGGTTTTGTCTTTCTTGCTTTTTCAGTGAGGGAAGGTAAGAGGAAGAGATATGGATTTGTAAGTAAAATCAAATTTTATTTTAAAAATATACATAATAAATGTATCAAGAAATAAAAGTAAAGTGCTATGTTAAGTCTAGTGTAGGAGAATTTTATAGAGATGGCATTTTAGATTTAAAACCTGATGGATTTAACTGCTAGGAAAGAAAGGATTTCAGTCTTTGGGAACAGTGTGAGCAAAATTAAGCAGAGAATAATGCCTCAGGCCTCTTCAGAGAACAGAATACCAAGTTTGACTGGAATGTACAGTTTGTAGCAGAGAGTAGAGTAAAATAAGTCTGAAGTAATTGATGTTAGTATATGAAAAGCCTGAAATTCAGCTTAGGGAGTCTGCGCTTTACTCAGTGGGCAATAAGGAGGGTTAAAGAGTTCTGAGCAGAGGAGAGACATGATCAGATCTCTATTAAGAAAGCTGCATCTGGCAGCTATATGAAGACTAGTTTGGGAAGGAGAGAAAATAGGTAAGAAAACTAGCTAGAAGGTTACTGCAATAGTCCAAGAAAACGTAAAAGTGAAAATTCTTACTAGGATATTGATTGTTGGAATGTAGGAGAGGGAATGATACCAAAAGATGATGAAGAGCTAATCCTTATAGGATTTGACAACTCATTGATGGTGGGAGTCAAAGGATACAGAAGTATAAATGATATCACAATGGCTCTCCAAAACCCAGCTTCTTATCATGGGAACAGGAATTCATCCTCTGATGCCCTATTCTTGACCCAATACCTTTCACTAGACCTTCAAGGCAAAAGATGAATACTTTGTAAAGAAGAGCAGATCTCAAAGTAGCAGGTACTGAGGTAGTTTCCTCACAAAACTGCATTAAATAAACAAGTCTGGTGAGGTTATAACATATAGAAATTGCCAAGAAGTTTCCATGGCAAATTCAGTCTAAATATTTAATGGATTAGTAGAAAATTACTCAACAACTAACATCTATTCTATTTGCCTTTTCCATTCAATATACACAAAGAAATACATACATGCTTACCTGGCTCTAGTTCTAGGGACTATGTCAGGCTTTTGATCTATATGTTGTATACCATAAATAAAACATAAACTATAACATAAAGAGTGGAACTCTGGTGAAGTATACTTGAAACAAGGTGTTAACTCAGTGGAATTGATGAGATTATGGATTTCTAATTCACATATATACTTAGTACTTAGTTTGGTGATGTGATGGTTCTCTAAGTTCACACATATTCAGTATACTGTAATGATATAATTACAATAAGGTATATAAGGGCTAAGAAGGACTGAGAGACATTCAATCTTTGACCAACCTTGTGGTGGTTCTCATACCCCCTGCACTAAGATCAAGACTGGGTCAGAATAAAAAATCTAGACTCTATTCCTAACCATTCTCCTGGTATTTATCCTGCTGAGACCAAGGCCCTTCTGAAGGACCTCCAGAAAGTTAGCCTGAACATTACATATAAGAACAGAGAAACAGATGAGTATGCAGAATTCAGTTTTCTAATCTAAATTATATAAATTATAGTATAGCCCAGAGAAGACCAAGTGATTAATACTATTAGAAATATCTGAATCTAGTTCCTTTCTCTCAATTAAATAGAACCTCTTTGTAAAGCTCTACCCAAATCTATTTTCAGCTTTTTTCTAACTATCCTGTGGTCCCTAAGGGAAATGTTAGATTAGAATATGAGGATCAGGATTCCTGAATCTAAGTCTAGAAATCTACCCACTGTGCCATTTAGCAGAAGTTAAATTTGAAAACAGCTTCCAGAATCAGTGCTCTTTCTATTGTATCATGTGGCTTTCCTTGCTTGGATCATAGCTGAAGGAACAAGTTGCTAAATGGCTTGATAGACCAGAGAAATCAAAAACTCCATATTGCTCTATCAAAACCAAAGCATAAGGAAATAGACTCATGCTACCATTCCATGACCTCATATGAGGGATATAAGGAGTTATTGGTGCTTTGGGATGCAACTTAGAATAGACAAAAATCTCTTTGGTTTGAGGGTGTAAATTTCAGCAAATCATATCATTCAGAACCTCAGCATGGGAGCCCTTTGGGAATCATTGAATCTGGTTTTCCTTTCTCTGCTTTGTGCAAAGAAATTTTCAAAACTGGGATATATGGCTCTTTCTTCAGTATTTAATCCATCTCTTTACAAGTCTGTCATTTTAAAGATTTCTGTTATTTAGGCTTTAAATCACCATATACCAATTAGCTCAGATTTTGGGTAAAGGGTGACTAAGTTTTCTTGGCCTCCTTTACAAAGATTGGAGCACAAAGATCATAGCCAACTGATGAGAGAATTTCTATCCTGGAAAGTTGTGATATGAGGCTAATTTCCGCTTTTCTCTTCCTTCATGTTTTCTTAAGTCACTGATCATCCTCTGAAGAAGCAAACAAAAAAAAATAAAAATTATGTTATGGATCCTGAATTCTAGAGAGCCAGATTCAAGGTGAGTTATGGTTTCCTTCAACTCTCTAGAAATTTCCCCTGTGGTCTCTGTGGATAGAAACATTTCCCTTCCTTGTCTTGGAGCATCTTCATTTATATATTCAAAAAGTAATTATTAAGATTCACTGTGTCCCAAGCATTGCATTAGGGAATACAAAGACAAAAATAAAATACTCTTTATCCTGAAGGGCTTACATTATACTATAGGAAATAAGATATATACACACAAATACAAAGTATATTCAAAGTAATTACAAAACATTTTCAAGGGAAGGATAGAAAGGTATTAACAATGCATAAACTAAGGATGATAAGCATAGCTCTCACACAAAAGGTAGCATTTGATCTGGGCCTTGAAAAAAAAGATGGGTTTTCTAAAGGGTTAAGCTAAGGATGGACAGATTTCCAGACATAAGGGAGATAATGTGGTAAAGAATGATACAAGGGTAGAGAAAGTGGAGGTAGAATTTTGTTTTTAAAGATATTAAGTGAACCAATTTGGCTTGATTGCACAATGTGTGAAAGAGAGTAATGTGAAATGATTCTGAAATTATGGGCTAAAATCAGATTATAAAAGTTTTACATGCCCAATGGAGAAATTAATATTTTATTGCAAAGACAATGAGGACCCACTGGTGCCTTTTGAATAGGAGAATGACATGGTCAAATCTGAGCTTTAAAAATACCAATGTAACTATAAGGAGAATGAACTGGAGAATGAAGAGACTAGAAGCAGAGAAACCAATTAGATAGATACTTTAATGGTCAAGGTGAAGAATAATAAAGCTCTGAATTAGGTTGGTAGCTATGCAAATAGAAAAAAGAAGAGAAAATCTAGAGATACTATGAAGATAAAATCAAATTGATCACTGATGGGGGTGGTGGTAGAGGTGAAGTGGAAAAAAGAAACGGATGTGAAGAGCCAAAGACCTAGGAAAGTGGATCAAAGGCCTTCAGCCGCAACTGTTTTTCTTTGGAGAATGGATTTTATATGGTTGATAACAGACTCAGGAAGTGTTAACAACTTTCAGTTCTCTATTTCAGCATCCTTTCCTCTGTATCTAATATCTTTTTATTCATTTGACAGGTTATTCTGGCCTATTACATACTTAGTTTCATGCTAGAAACTGCTTCTGAAACTAAAAAAAATAAATAAATAAATGTGGCAGCCTTTACCAATGATGAGTTTGCATTATTGATGTCTTTGGGAAATAATTATAAAAGAAATAACATGGCATAGTGGAGAAAGTGTTGATATTAAAGTCAGAAAAACCTGATTTCAAGTTTTATATCAGAAATACACTGGCTGTATAGTTAAGCTTAAGTCACTTAATGTCTCAGTGCTCCAGATGACTCTCTAGGACTGTAAATTATAGAATAATGACCAGTTTTAATCAATTCAGAGTTTTCCAACTGGGAATTTCTTAAAGCAAGGAAATCACAAATCTAGACAATCATAAATAATACATGTGATTATTATTTTCAATTGTACCAAAAAAATTTGCTCCAACGAAATATGATGATAAGGAATAAAACTAATGACATAGACATTAGTCAAAGTGTTCAGAAAATAAAGAGGTTCATGCTAGAGCATTTATAGAAAGGCTTCCTGGAGGAGATAGGATTTTACCAGATCTTCTGGTTTGGAGAGTTGGAGGGGAGAGCAGAGTTAATTCTAGGTAGTAAGCATACCTTGGACAAAGACTTTTAAATTGAAGTAATATCTCATCTCTAGGAACAAATGAATGATTTAAGCAGGGAGTTCACACTAGAAAGAATTTGAGAAAATAGCCCCAGATGGTACAATGAGACTATATTGGGAGAGAACCTTTAATGCTATCCTAGAGGTAATAGGTATTTTTTAGAAAAAGAAAGAGAGCAACATGATATACTTGCTAGTATTTGAAGGGAATATATATATAGGAGATGCTTAATATCTGTTTATTAAATCTAAGTAGATCAATTATTGATTATAAATAGGGAAGGAAAGGAAGGAAAGGATCAAAGGTGACCAGGGTTTCCATACTGAGAGACTGGCAAGATGACCTTAACAATCCTCATAATATGTGAATTGATCTTAAAAATTGCTGAATGACTTGAAAAAAGGTATGTCATAGCTTCATCTTAGAAGAATGGTCAATTGTCCAAAAATGTAATTCAACATGATCATAACTATCTGAGAAACCTGAAACTTGTTGGTATATTACTAGAAACTGAATATTTACACTTTGCCAAATAAGCAACAAAATGCCAGGAAGCAACATCTCAAAGGTGAGGTTAAATATATAATTAAAGCTTTTGTAACCTTATTGTCCATAATGAAACATAGTGTGTTCATAATTTAGATTTTTCATAGTTGAACTTGTACATTTCTATTGCTGCTATGAAATTATAATATGTATGTGTATATATCACTGTCATTCTGTTAGCCAAAGGCCTTGTGCTTTCAAAATAGGTCTGTTCAATTTTTCTGTATCTTAACTTGATTTTAATTAGATACAATATGTACTTTCTGTTAGAAACACAAGAGTGGGCAGATGTTATACAGATTGCAAATTGCTTGAGTCAGCTTAACTTCCAGTGTTGATATAATTTTTCCCCAGAGAATTATATTTTATTAGAGTCCAAATCTTTATATCTTGTCATCTTTTTTAGGTTTAAGGAGATAAAGCTAGAGAGAATAAACACAGCACTATTCATAGAAAAACATTTTTCTTCATGAACCAATGAAAGTTTTCTTTTGTAATTACCATTCTCCAAGAGAGGAATAATTTTTGTATTAAAAGAATTTTGAACTCTTGTTGACAAGACAATTAATGAATACAAAAGAATGTACAAAGAGATATTTGTTGAATACTTACTATGTGTTAAGCATTGAATATTGAAAAGAAAGTTCCAAAAGTTTTAGCTTCAAAACAGATAGAAAGGTTACATGGTCTTCATGGAGCAAAAGTGAATCAGATATTAATGTTTTCACAACTTAACAAAAACAAATTAAAATCTAGAAGAGCTTAGTCTATTTGGCTTTCTACCGAAATGTATGAATTTCAGACATTTATGGTACCCTATATTGATGACATTATTTCTTAAAGATGTGTTTTTTTCCTCCAAGATTCAAACATCTAAAACAGAAACCTATAGTATATTTATCTCTTTCTATGAAATTTGCATTTACCAGAACTTTTTAAAAGTGCATTGTAGATTCTCAGGGTGGAGCCAAGATGGCAGAGAAGACATACTGGACTTTCTAAGCTCCTCTCATTCCCCTCACAACCAACTATTAAATTCAGCCTCAAAAATAGCTCTTCACTGCTTAAATTCATGAAGATTAGAAGCACACAACTTATAAACCAAAGATAATCTGGAAGCTCACCAGGAAAGGTTTGTCCTGAGGAGTCAGGAACAGACTAATGCAGGCAGCAAGAGACTAGCATCCTGAGCAGATCAGGGGTGGGGGTGATCTCTATGGCTAGAGAAGTTATAGAGACGACTGTCTCTCTCTCTCTCTCTCTCTCTCTCTCTCTCTCTCTCTCTCTCATATATATATATATGAGAGAGAGAGAGAGAGAGACAGGCTAACTGCTTTGCCTTGACTACAAAGCAGTAAACTGGCAGAGAAATCAAAGCCTAAAACAGAGGGTACTCTAAAAAATGCCAGAACCTAACGAGATCTGGCTGTAACCACTCAAACCTGGAAGTGACTCAGACCCTTAACACAGCCCTGCAGCCACATCCTGCAGTTCAGGGCTTTGCAGGGGAAGTTACATATCTGCATGGCAGGGGGGCACAGCCTGGGCAGATTCTAATCTGCACAGTGGGGGACTCGGCCTGGGGCAATAGAACTTCCCTAGAAGACTGTGCTTCCCAGGGCAGAAACACTTCTGGTTCCTGCAGGGCTTTTCACTGCTCAGCCACTCGGCCCTGTAGGCCTGAATTACTTCCGGGTGGGGAACTCTTTCCCAGAGCACTCCAGTACCTCGCTGCTTTTTGTAGCCGGCTGGCAGGACAGCTACCCGTCCATACACCTTTCACTGCTCTGCAGAGGAAGCTGGTAACCTCCTAGCTCTGAAGGCAGACTCTACAGACTTTAACAAAATGAGTAAAAACTCAAAAGGGCAATTGATAGTTTCTATACAGAAAGAGAGCAGCTTTCAACCCTGAAGAAAATAATAGCAGACAGTCTCCAGACAATTGTTGGTCCCCAATACAAAAGGCTCTCCTAGAAGAGACTATTAAAAACCTTAAAAGAGAACTAGAATAAAAATGGGGAAAGGAAAGAAAAGCTATGCACGAGAGCAACAACTTCCTGAAATGTGAATTAGAAAAGGTAAAGAACTCCTAAGAAGTGCAGGGAAACAGAATTTGTCAATTGGATAAAGAAAATAACTCACTAAAAAAAAAAAAAATAGTGAAATGGAAAAAAATTCCATAGAACAAAACAACTCAATTGGACATATACAAAAAGAAGTAAAAAAATCTAATGAAGAAAATAACTCACTAAAAATCAGAACTGAACAAATAGAAATGACTGATTTATTGAGACATCAAGAATCAGTCAAGGAAAACCAAAAAAAATGAAAAATTGGAAAAAAAATGTCAAATATTTACTTGGAAAAACAACAAAACTGGAAAATAGATCTAGGAGAGATAACCTGAGGATCATTGGACTACCCAAAAATTATGATGAAAAAAAGAGCCTAGATACTATTTTACAGGAAATCATCAAAGAGAACTGCCCAGAAGTAATAGAATTAGAAGCTAAAATAGGCGTTGAAAGAATTCATCGAACATCTTCTGAAAAAGACCCTAAAATAAAGACTCCGAGGAATATTGTGGCCAAACTTCAGAATTTTCAGACTAAAGAAAAAATTTTACAAGCAGACAGGAAAAAACAATTCAAATACCTAGGAGCCACAATAAGGGTCACTCAAGATCTGGCTGCCTCAACATTAAAGGATCAAAGGGCCAGGAATCTGATATTCCAAAAGGCAAAAGAACTTGGAATGCAACCAAAAATAAACTACCCAGCTAAGCTGAGTTCCTAATATGGTAGAGAGTGTGTCATTGGCTAGTATTCTTTGTCGCTGAGTAGATTACAATGTAAATCCAGACTCCCAGCCAATGGAAAGAAGGGGTAGGAAGAATGGAGTGGGACTTCCATGTTAGGGTCTATATAATCCTGTGTTTTGCAGATTGTATTTTGCACTTATGCTGACAACACCTTGTCTGTTGGGAATTGCCCTTTCTCATCAGATTGTAATAAATCTCTTTTGCTTTTTACCTTAAGAGACTCTGATTTTAATTTGGGTAAGGATCACTATCCCACACAGTTTTGGTGGCTCACTCTGGGATATTCCCTGTTTGTGAGGAGTCTCTCCCATCTTGAATCTTTGGGCAGGTAACCCCCAGAGAATTCTCTGTTGGTCCTTGGACTTGGCTTGGGAACTCCCAAAAAGAGACACTCAGAAAAAGCAATAATAAAAGTAAATGGAGTTTTGGGACAGGGCTGTGGAAGATAGAGGATTAATTCAGCTCAGAGTTAAGCCATCAGAGAAAAGTTTGGAATGTCAGATAAATTGTATGCACAAGAAACTAGTGGAGCCAGGGAGACTCTAAGTAGTTAGAATCTGTAAGAGTATATTACCTTTGACAAGAACTGGTGAGTTGCTTGTATGACTGGGACTGGAAGACTCTAAGTAGTCTAAGTAATTACTAATGTAATTATATAACATATAATTATATATGATATATATTATATATATATATATACATATATATATAATATATAATATATATAATCCTGTGTTTTGAAGCTTGCACTTTGCGAATGCATCTGATCCTGATGACACCTTGTTTGTTGAGTTATCCTTTTTCACAAGATTATAATATATTTTATTACTTTTTTACCTTGGGGATCCCTGATATCAATTTGGTTAAGGATTGCCCCAAGGAAAGAAAAAAGTATATCTAAATTGGGACCTTTTACTAGAGATTTGGAAAGGAGACTGAAGACAGAAGAAAGAGAAGATCTGGAGTTTGCTGTTGTAGAAACTAACTCTGATGAGTAATCAGGATGAGTGAAGAGCATCTGCTTGGGAAAGGGAAAGATGGTTCATAGCAAAGAGGCAGAAATTTCAGAGTATGGCATATCAGAAAATAGGCAAGAAGAAAACATGAACTACAACGCTTGTCCTCTTCATTGTGCCTTCCTCCATAGGTTTTTCTTCAGCTCTTGACAGAAGTATTCTCATTATTACATGAATCTCCCTAACTAGTTTTTAGGGACACCTGTTCTACTCAAGGTGAAATTCAATCCATTTTCCTCTGATAGAAGGGGTATTCCATTGCATGTGTTTTTTTCATTGTGTCATGATATGGAAAAAATGCATTTACTATTTCTGCTTTTCAGCATTGATTTTAAGGTTTTTATGCCCTAATACATGATCAATTTTTGTATAGGTTCCATGAACCACTGAGAAAAATGAATACTCCTTTCAGTCTCCATTCAATTTTCTCCAAAGATCTATTACACCTAACTTTTATAAAATTCTATTTACCTCCTTAACTTCTTTCTTACTTATTTTGTGGTTTGATTTATCTAATTTAGAGAGAGCAAGGTTGAGAACCCCACTAATATAGTTTTGCTGTCTATTTCTTCTTGCAGTTCTCTTAATTTCTCCTGGATCTGGATGCTATACCATATATACATATATGGTACATATATGTTTACTATTGATATTGCTTCATTATCTAGGATACCCTTTAGCAAAATATTCTTCCTTACCTCTTTTAATTAGATCTATTTTTGCTTTTGCTTGGATCAGGATTGCCTACCCTGCTTTTTTTTTTTTTTTTTTTTTTTTTTTTTTTTTTTTACTTCACTAGAACCATAATAGATTCTTCTCCAGCCTTTTACCTTGACTCTATCTGTATCACTCTGCTTTAAAAGTGTTTCTTGTAAACAATATACTGTAGGATTTTCCCTTTTAATCCAGTCTGCTGTCCAGTTTCATTTTATGGGAGATTTCATTCCATTCACATTCATAGTTAAAATAACTAATTCTATATTTCCTGTCATTTTATTTACCCCAAGTATGCTTTTCTTTTTCCTTTCCCCCTTCTCTACTCCCCAGTATTTTCCTTTTAATGACCCACCTCCTTCAAATAGCTCTCCCCCTTTACAGCCCCTTCCTCATTTGTTACACCTTTCCCCTATACTTCTGTTTCCCCTTTTATTAGCCTTCCCCTTTCTTTTCCCATTGAAGGGGTTTTTCTATTGAACTGAGTGTGACTAGTGGAAATACTGCTAACTTATACTGGAAATGTGCATTTTGAATTTTTCTGTGGGCACTTAATAGCTATATAACAATAAACAAAGTCATTTATCTCTCAACCTAATTTTTCCTTTACTGTAAAATGGAACTATTAATATTCACACTTACTTACCTTATAGGGTTTTTCTGAAGAAAATGCTTTGCAAACCTCAGAGTTCTATATGTGAAAATTATTGTTGTGCTGAGAAAACCAAAGGAGAAATCTAATAGATAAAGGAATAGGAGTGATATATATTTTAAAAAGCAATGAATGTACTTATCTAAATGTAACTATCCAGAGGTGGATTGACTGATCCAATATGTAGATATCAATTCTCTTAAATTGTTAATTGTGTATTGAGATGAATCAGTACACCTCTAGTTTTATTGGGGGGGGAGATAGCATTGCTTCAGTGCCTACTAACAAATAAATTCGTCATAACACAAATAATCATTTTATTCCAATTATAGTATCATCATGACTATCCCTTCTAAAATAACAGGAGTATTTTTACTAGATACCCTTGGGTAAAAACAATAGAAGAAGCAGTTTGCCATAGCCTCAAAATATGGTGAGTTCAACGAGAAAGAATATTTTAATTCTCAAAGTGTATGTTCAGTATTCTTTAGGCACTCTTTCTCTGCCACTTATCTTTTTAACAATAGTTTTCTGTTAACTATTTTTATGGTAAGAAACAGTTCACTTCCTTGAAAACCCATTTTTCTAAAGATTGCTACTATTCTGTCTGTTAATTTGTGAATAGGGCTTTTCCCGTATAAAGATGTTTTGACTTGTGTTCATTCATTTTATCTTCACAAAGATCATGTTGGATTAATATTATGTTCATCTCATGGAATTTCAAGTTTGGAAAACTCTAATGAACTTTATAATTAGTTGGTGATGGAACCAGGATTATAAACCAAGGCAGCTAGATTTATTTTTCCAGACTTTCCATTAATCTAATGTACACATTTATAGGGAAACCCATGCTAAGGGGCCACCTAAAATTGTCTACTTAGTCGCCATGTTTTCCAGAAACACTGGATCTGGAGTATGCAAGACTCCCTGAACATGTCAAAGATGAAGTCATTGAACTAACATAATTTGTTGTTTGTACCCTTAGCTGAACTCCCTTTGTGTCATTAGGAGTGGAACTAGTTAGGAAGAGAGACTAAGAAATCCTATTTTCACAATCTAACAATTCCCAAGGGAAATGAAATGCTGTTTTATCATCTAACTTTATTCATGTTCTACTTCTCTTTCCTTTATCTTTTTCCTCCCCTTCAGAAGAGAATTAATTCTTTCCCCATCTCTATTGCTCTTTTCCTACTGCCATGCCACTCCTATTTGGATGGGTATTGCTGTAAAATCCACCCATCTTTGTTGCAGTTTTACAAATATGCAAGCTGTTTGATTTGTGAACTTCATGGTATAAGAAGTTCTTATATGAATGTGTTTTCTCTTGTAATAAATCAATCTATTAACCATATTCCATGGAGTTTTAATTTCTGGATGATATTATTTCCAATGGTATCCAATTTTATTTTTTTTAATGGCTTTGATTATTAAGGTTTTTTCCTGATATCAAATATGTAGAATTTTGTCCATTTCAGTCCACCCTCAATTCTGAACTTATTAATTTTTTTCTAACTATATTTACTAGTAACAAAGATAAATAAATTTTGAATCAGTATTAGTTTGGCAAATAAGATAATGTTTTGTCTTGGACATGTGCATTTTGAGACAAAAATAATGTTTCCTTCAGCAAGTAAAAACTAAGAACTAGAAAGGGAAATAAAAGGGCTTATAAGAATGGTATGAGAGTCATGTTCTTAAAGATGATAAAAGAGAGTGATTTGATAACATTGGAAAACTAAGAGGGAGAAAAAATCTAGAAAGTAAGGACAAAACCTGCTAGAATATAAATTGCAAAGTAAGCAGAAGGAAAACAAAAATAATATTATTTCGTGTAGACCAAGAGAGATGTAAGCTTTCTGATAGAAGGTATAGTCAGTGGTGCCAAGGGAATTTGAAAACTATTGGAAAAAGTAATTGGATTTGACTAGAAGAGTAGTCACTAATGACATCGTGAGATTAATTTCCGTAAAGTAGAGATTATAGAAAGTAAATGAAGAAACAGGAGTACAGGTTGCTCATTTGAGGATAAAAGAAACTAATAGAAGAGGGAAAATATATTTTTATTGATTTCTAAATATGTTCAGGCTGAAGGAAGGAAGATCTCATGAAAAGGAGAAGGTTGAATATTATGAGAAAAGCAAGGAAGTTTAGGGACTAAGATATAGGAGGAAAGGGAGAATTGATATAATACAGAACACGGGGGAATTGTTAATTCTAGAGAGGAAGAAGATATTTTCTCTTCTGCTGAAGCATGAAATACAGTAGTTATCATAGTTGAGATGAGCATCTGAGGAAATTCAGGTCTCATGTCTTATCTTCTCTGCAGAGCCAAGTATCTTTGAGAGAATTCCATATCCATCACATCACCCACACACAGTACAACTAGAATGTTTTTTATGATTGAATCTTTCTATCTATTCCTCACCACCTACACTATTATCTCATACTACCTCTCTACCTTCAGTTTCCTAGAGTCCTCCGTATTCTCTTACTGGATGAGGGAAGAACCAGGCTTGAAATCTACAAGACCTGCTTATGGAGAAAAAAGGGAGAATTGGCTGTTTGTTCTGAGAATTAGTTTCATGATATTCCATAGATCCCAAAAATTTGAGATGTCCATCATAGAACTATTTTCCCTAGTCCCAATCCCTTGGTCTGTAGGGAACAAAAAAGAAATGTGAAATGTTAAAGATGATAAAAAAGAAACCATAAGTATGCAAGTCCTACTTTCCTTTAGCTTTTGTATCAAGAGAGAACCTCTTGGAAGGGGTAGATCAAACAAGGTTCGAAAGTATATTAAAAGAATGACTACAATGCATCATGGAACAGCAATAGTACCAGACCCAATATTTCAGCTGATAAAAGGTTAGTGTAAGAATTGAAAGAAATCTGCAACTGTGGAATTAAAACCATATGCATTGTCTAAGCTGATGAAGATAACTTATTGATTTGGCATTAGCCTATTGTTCCTGACAGCCCTCCATCTAATCAGGAAGCCATCGACATATAAATCATTTTTCAGCAAAATATCCATTCAGGCTACCCAGCTTCACATTAAACAACAACAAAATCTTCACCTTAAGATGCATAAGAAAAGGAGAGATGAGTCTAAAAGCCATAAGTCAGTAATAAAAAATAACCAAGTAATTTATTCGCTCAAAGCACTGGTGTGTGAACTCTCCACCCTCTCCCCACACACAATCTGAATATACTCCTGACTCACCCAGCTGAAGAAGCTATGAATTGAATCATGAAAGAATTCTGATGAGGCAGCTAAAGTACCCAGTAGATAGAGCACTGGTCCTGGAGTCAGGAAGACCTGACACTTAATTCTGTAATCCTGAGCATGTCATTTTACCCCATTTGCCTCAGTTTCCTCATTTACAAAATGAGCTGGAGGGACAAATAGGTGGCATAGTGGATAAGAGCACCGACCCAGAAGTAAAAAGGCCCTGAGTTTATGTCCAGTCTACTTCTAACTGTGAAACCCTGGACAAGTCACTTAATTCTGATTCACACACACACACACACACACACACATGCACAATTAAAAATGAGCTGGAGAAGGAAATGACAAATCACTCCAGTATCTTTGCCAAGAAAATTCCAAAAGTGGTCAAGAAGAGTCAGACACAACTGAAAAATGACTAAACTGAATAAAATAATTCTGAAGAATTTACAAATAAATATAGGGGAAAACTTAGAAGTAAAAAAGCGATCTATGGACTAAACTTTTCTATGATTAATTCCAGGAGACCAGAGAATCAGAATAGTGTTTCAACTATAGTATTTTCCAAATATTGAGAGATGCTGCCACCTGGTGTTAATTTATGGTAATTACTAAATTTCTCAAATTTCCTTAAAATTAAAATCCTACTGAAAAGGTTTGCAAAAATAAAAATAAAAACAAACAACAAAAAATATGTTTGAATTCTGCTTTATTTGTTTTTAAAAATCTCTGCCTCATTCAACATCAAAGGATAGTGTTTTCATTTCTTGCCTGATTCATTTGAAATAAATTTTTATTAGTAGATTTTTCAAGGTCTATTTTTTCAGTCATTTTGCTTTCGGTTTATTTTCATTTCCCATCCACTTCACCCCATGTCAGTGTCTTAGGAGTGCTTTATTCGACCTACTCACTTTACTCAACCCAAAACTGAAAAAGAAAATTGCTTAATTTCCAGCAATTATGTTTGCTTCTGTAATTTGCGGCATGTTTTTTGGACCACGAATTGAGAGCTTGTAATATTTTAAGAGATCACTTAAGTATAAACACAAAGATAAGAAGGATGAGATAGGAATGAGAAGGAATTTGGCTATTATATAATTTTTGTTAATATTACCACAAAAATGTTAATTAAATGAACAAATACTATGTTATATGCTGTATGGAAAGATTGGCACCAGACCCTACTGGAGATACACCCAAGGTATGGAGTGGGAAGAGACTGTCGGTACTATGGTATGCTTATTTGTAGTTACAGATGTCCAGAAGACATGTTCAATAAATAGATGACCATTCCAATAGCATCATTATGGATAAGCTTGAAGCACCTACAAGAATGAGGAAATGAACAGAATCATTCATAATCTTTTTTCAATTAAAATGCATAATACTCTTTGAAGATGTTCATATGAAAATTGAAAGTGGGTGTCCAACAGTTCCCCAGTAGACTTATAAAAAGCAGCATAGGATTAAGTTTCCATGTTTAACTCTCTGAGATCTAGTGATCTAGGTCAAGATCAGTCCCCCTTCCTATTTTCACTATCCTTAAAAAAAAAAAAAAGAAAAGAAAATTGAAGGAGTCCACATAGATATGGAAATCATCTTTTCCCTATTGACCCACTTTTATAGAAACAAGATAACTAGCCCTCTTTAGGGGCAAGAAAACCCTAGTGTATAAGTTAAAAGTTACTTCCAATTTCAATAGTCATATAATTTAAGTATTTGGGGACTTTTAAAAATCAATTATTGTTCTTGTGGAGGAAAGAAAAAAAGTAATTAATTATAACTCTATAAGTAAATTGGCTAATAAAGATTAAAATGCTACTATTTGACATAAATGGGTCTTCCCCATATTACACACACACACATATATACATACATACATACATACATACATACATACAAAATATCCTTTTTGATGCTCAGGCATCAATTTCATGTGTGACATTAGATTGACTATTTTTAAAAATTAACTTTCCCCCAAATTATCTTAAATATTTTAGTCATTATGGGGACTATTCTATGAGGGGGAAAAATGAGTCAAGAATTTCAGTTTTGTTTTATATTCAATTTTCTTCCTCCTGGAACATAGCAACATGGAAAACAGGCTGATGGTTTTTCTCTGCAAAAATGAAATGCATGCATAACTTAAAGAAGCAAACTGGATAGAGCCTTGAGTATGGAGTCAGAAACATCTGAGTTCAAATCCAGCTTCAGAAACTTATTAGCTTTCTATGTCACTATGGATGAGTCACTGAATCTCTGTTTAACTCCTCATCTGTAAAATGGGTAAAATAATAACACATACTTCCCATAGTTATTGTGTGGATCAAATGAGATGATAATTATAAATGGGCTTAAAAAAGTGACTGACACATAGTAGACCCTATCTAGTGTTTATTCCCTTACCTTCCCCTCTTAAAGTGCATGTGAATTTTTGATGAATCTACTTGTCTAGCTCATAAATATTTCTCTCTCTTTTTTTTTTTTAGCTTTTCAGAAGTAATGAATATACAACTGTTTTCAAAAAAATTTAGGGATTTTAGTGGGCTGCTCAATATATCTCAACAGTATTATATGGCAAACAAAAAAAAAGTTAATTGAAATTTTGTTGTTTTAAGAAGGGGATAGCTTCCAGGAATAGAAAGGTCAATTAGATTAAATTTATACTGTACTCTGCTCTCACTTCGGCAAAATTGCATTTTGTTTTCAAACACCTATGTTTTCAGAGGACAAGAGAATTTGTGGTGAGTGTGTATGTCTTTATGTCTGCTTAGAATTGATATGAAGAGAGAACTGATTGATTCTAGAAGAAATTCCTTTTTTTAAATGGCAGGAAGTAAGAAGGGAAGAAGAATTAGTAGAATCTATAGATCACAGTATATTTTTTCTTTATTTATTTCTCTTTTTGTCAGTGTTTTCTTTCACAGCATGACTTACACAGAAGTGTGTTTTGCATGACTTCACCTGTATAATCTATAACAAATTGCTTACCTTCTCAATGTGGAGAGGAGGGAAATGAAATGCAAAATTTGGAAATGCAAATTTTGGGGGGAAATTAAAATTTATTTTTACATGCAATTGGGGGAAAATAAAATATTAAATTTATTTATATTATATGTATAATTTATATAATTATATATTTATATAATTTATTATATAATATAATTATAAATGTATATATTATATAATTTATGTAATAAAATAAATTTAATTTAATTTAAAAGAAAAAATCTTTTGTATTTTTCTTCTTTAAAACAATTTCAATGTGAGTGAGATTTAAGCATTTCCCCCATTACCACCACTTTCCCCTCCATTATAAATGACTTTCCTTGAACATATCTTAAGTGACATAATTTTCCCTATTCTTCCTCTCCCCTTTCTCTTCTCCAAGAGCATTTCTTCTTTCTTGCCTGTCTATTGTTTTTAGTATCATTCAAAAAGATTGACTCAGTTCAACTCTTCTGTATTTTCTTTTTATATAGATCCCTTCTAACTGCCCAAATAATGATACAATTCTTAGATGATATATGAATCATCTTCCCATGGAAAGAAAAACAGTTTAACCTTCTTGAGTGCCTTGTGATTTTTCTTATTTATCTTTTTAGCTTTTCTGAGTTTTGAATTTTAATGTGATATTTTCTATTCACCTCTAGCCTTTTCTTCCAGGAGCACCTGAAAGTCCTTATTTCATTAAATAGCCATTTTTACCTTTAAAGGATTATACTCAATTTTGCTAGGTAATTTTTTTGGTTGAAAATAATGTCCGGGCAAGCTCTCTGGAGGGCCTCAGAATGAGTCAGAGTCAGGATCAGTCAAAGTCCTTGGTCTTTAGGAGGAGAAGTGAAGGAGGCAGGCAAGCTGCCACTTGGCTTGATAAAGATGAATCCTGGACTCTGGAGCCTGGAGCCTGAAGTCTTCCCTCCTCAGCGTGCTGTGGCAAAGAGTCTCTGACCCTTACTTTCCTCCACTCTCAAATCCTTGCCTCTGATTACCTCCTCATAACACATTCAGCAAGTGCCAATCCTGAGAAGAGTCATCACATCACCATATGCTTATAGAACCATTATCACATCTTGTGTATGTAATTAGCCTTAAGTGCTCTGCTGTCTTGATTCAAATACACCTTTTCAGAGTTCCAACTCTCTACAGTTGAAATTCCATTTTTTTTAACCTTTTGGATTATTATATTCCAAGCCCTTTGCTTCTTTAAGATGGTAGCTGTTAAATCCTGTATAGATCCTAAGTATTACTCCAAGGTATTTAAATGCTTTCTTCTTGCTGCTTAAAGCATTTTCTCTTTGACCAGGGAGCTCAAGAATTTAGCTATAATGTTGTTGGGAATTTTTATTTTGGTATCTCTTTCAATTTTTATTTTACCCTGTGGTTCTAGAATAACAGAGCAGTTTTCCCTAAGAATTCCTTGAAATATTTTGCTTAGGTTCTTTCTTTCATTGTGGCTTTTGATTACTCCAATAATTCTTCACTTATCTTTCCTTGATCTATTTTCCAGATCAGTTGTTTTTTCCCATATATAAAATTTTTTTTAATTCTTTTTTATTTATTTTTATTTTTTTAATTCTTTTAACTGATTAACTCCTTAATGTCTAATAGAATCATTAGCTTCTTATCCAATTATAATTTTTAAGAAATTACTTTCATCAGAGTATTTTTGTACCTCTTTTTCTATTTGTCCAGTTCTATTTTTTAAGGTTTTCTTTGCTTCAGTATTTTTTGCGTGCCTCTTTTACCAGCTTGAATTTGGATTCCTCAATATCCTTCAAATGGGCAGCATGAAATATTTTAATGTTTTAGATGAAATCATCTGTGAGGTTCTACTTTCCTATTTAATTATTTAAAACATCATTACCACTCCCCCATGTACTAAAATAGGATATTAGGTACTGAAGTTTGATAGAAAGATAGATACATAGATAGGTATATCTATATCTATAAATAATATATATTAGCCTAGCCTGTAATATCATTGGTAAAAGGAGCTTCTGCTCAAAAACTTTTACTGATGAGAATAGACAGCTATTTTTAAAATATAGGTCAGATCTTCAATAGCAAATATGTGGTCATTAAGCTTGCTGCCTTTTATAGTGAAACATCAGAGCAGGAATTTAATGGATGCATAATTTTTAATCTTGTCACTTTCTTAATTATGGTTTGGCTATTTCTAAGTAACTTGTTAAGTTTTACTGTCCAACAAACATCCTCTACTTCTGTTAGTCTTTTTAATATTTCCTTAACATTATCTTGCTTTTTCCTGCAACTATGCTTTGGGGAATGTTCTGTGTGCAAGAGAATGGCATAAGTAATAAATTAGTTATGAGTTCAATTAAACAGATGTTTATTAAGTAAGCACTTACTTTATATAAGGCCTAATGCAGTAGTTATGAGAAATACAAATTAATACAACAATCTTGGCACTCATGTAGTTTGTTGTCTAGAATGGAAGATGATGAACAGAAATAACTAATTAAAGATATAATATTTAAGGAAAGAGTAGAATGCTCTCAATGTAAGTGATAGGAAGATTTCCTTTAGAGAATAAAATATAAACTGAGCTTTAAAATATGTAAGGATTTGGATTTTTGTTTTAAGTTCATCTTTTTTTCTGAAAAATTTTAATTCAGCAGAACAATTTTATAAAGCATACTACCTAAAACCCTTAAGCAAAATAATACTAAAGAGTAACTACAAGTAAAATTTCAAGCCTCTAATAAAATAAAAGGAAAGTTCTACTACAAGGTAGTATTACTGCGTTGATTGTGAAGAAGTATCAGATAAATAAAGTACCCAAATACCAGATTGTAGGAGAATGTTTGCCATGTGACAAATTCACAGGAGATATTTATCACAGTTGCAAAGAATGCTATTTGGTAACATGAAACAGCTCATGAACTAAATAAAATATGATTAAGTACGGCCAAATTATATATGATTAAGCAAGAGTCTTCCAGGTGACATGGCTTTTTATAATTGAAGAGAAGAGGAAGAAAGTAAGGGCAGAGTCTAGGGAATTACAGATGATGAGCCAACGAGGGGCTTAGTTAAGAATAAACTCACAAATTCAAAACTTACAAAAAACAAAATCACATGACCAGGGACCCAATGAGACAATAGGAACTAGGAGTAAAAGTATGCTTTTTACATATGCTAGCAAGAAATGTAAGGTATTCAACCTTTTTTGTATATGACAGTGGGAGCAGGATGGGTGGTTAAAGTTCTGACAGTGGAGATAGAAAGTACTAAAAGTTCTTATTCTATAGCAATTTTGTTGAATGAATCTTAATTTTGTTGCCTTTTTTAATTAAAGTTTTGTTTTTTTTAATTAACAAGAATCTATTTACTCTTCATTTAATTAAAAGAAATTGATAAAACAAATTTCATGTAACAAATATACTAGCCAAGCAAAATAAATTCCTATATAGTCCATTCTTTAAAAAAAAAGTCTCATTCTATACCCTAAATCAAACAGCTCTCTTTCAGGAGGTAAACCGTATGCTTATTATTGCTTTCTATAGAATCATTTGTGGTCATTATGGTGATCATAGTTCTTATAGCTTTCATCGTTGTTTGTCTTTACAATGCTGTTGATATGGCTAATATAGACACTAAATGTTGGGGTCTGGTCAGATGAAGAATTCATAATGGTATTCTCTTTGGAAAAAAGACAGGTTTATTGAGGAGGGGATTACAAAAATAGGGGATACAATAAATATCAGGAATGGTATATATGAAATACAATTAGAAGAGCATAGAAAGGGATATTAATAATTAATAACGGGAAGGACAAATTCCCTAGTGGAGAAAGGAAATGTCCAATGAGGTTAGGGCATGTTCCTTAGCTAAATCCTGAAAGGGATTTAATACCACAAAAAGAATTAGCTATGAGAAGGAAAAGAAAAAGTGAAGTCAGGAGCACAGCAGAGTTAGGAGAGATACCAATATTTTGAGACGGGAGAGAGGTAAGAGGAAAGACATCATGAGACAGAATGCTGTGGTGGAACTGACCTAAAGGAGAGTAGTGGCCATGGCATGGACCATAAATAAATTTTATGGAGAAAATTTAATCTCAGGGATATGACTGGGATTTCTGATAGGACATGACAAGGTGATGCTGCCCAAACTCCTTCCAGAGAGTGGACCTAGGCATTTGACATAACTTGGATTTCTGATTGGATGACCTCCACAGAGAATGGGATCATGGAGCTAAACTGATCTTTGTCAGAGCCTTTTCTCTGTATGCCCCAGAGATCAGTTTTATAAATTCTTCAGTTTCTCTCTGCCCACCTCACCGACTGCTCAAGACTTCATCAATTGTTACTGAATAATTTAGTCTGCTTCTTATTTCATTCTTCAATAATTTGTAAAAATATTCAATATTGTTTACTTTTATACTATTAATATTACAGTACAAATGAGGTACAATATGTTCTGATCTGTTCATTATATTTCATCATATTCATTTACCACAGTTTGTTTAGTCATTACCCAATTGATGACCATTCCCAAAGTTTCATATATTTGCCACCAGGAAAAGAATCACAATAAATATTTTGGGGGATATAGGACCTTTTCTTCTTTCTTTGATTTCTTTTGGGGGCATCCCTAGCAGTAGTATAGCTGGATCATAAGATAAGCATTCTTTAGTAACTTTCTGTGAATAATTTCAAAATGTTTTCCAGAATGGTTGTACCCATTCACAGGTCCAACAACATTTTATCAAAGAACATATTTTTCCACAACCCCTCAGCATCTGTCATTTTTATTTTTGTCATCTTTGCTAAAGGGTTGGGCATGAAGTAGAATTTTAGAATTACTTTAATTTACTTCTATAATTAGTGATTTAGAGCATTTTTCCCTATGACTCCATAGCCTTGGTTTATTCTCTTAAAAATTGTCTACTAATATTCTTAGGTTACATGGCTTTTCTCAATTCGAATCAGTTTCTTAAAGATCTTGACAATGAACTATGTCAGAGAAACTTGTTCCCTGGTAATTGTGTTGATCTTTTCCTTTTCCTCTTTTTCAATCCCTCCCTTGCCTGTTCTCCTATAGGTTCATTTCCTTCTGAAACTCTACAGGAATTACTTCCCCTTCATTGTAAAGTCTTTGACCTAATTAAAATACAGTATTGTCCTCTTTCTTCTTCCTCTCTTCCCTCTTTTTATGTATTCTCCCATTTTGTAATTTAGTTCTGCAAAAAAAAAAAAAAATGATTCACCCATAAATAGTATTAAAAGGTATAGGTAGTTCATGATGTTTCAGATCTTTTTCTCCACCATCACCTCTATTTGATTTTTCTTTTCACTCTTACCTCCCTGTATATGTTATTTTGTGTGGTGTTTTTGTTGTTGTCATTGCTGCTGCTGCTGTATTTGTTTACACTTCTTGTATTTCAATTTTCTGGAGTGTTTCAAAATCCAATATTTTATGTCTGGTTTTCTTTCTTAAAATGTTTCAAATGTCTCTTTACTTCTTAGCATTCATCTTTTTTTTTTTTTTCATTTGTGGATAAGCTCAGATTTGTAGAATACGCCAACTTACACTACATCTTGAGCTTTGTTGTTCTTCAGAAAGCATTATGTCATTCCGTCTTGTGTTTTTGATTTGTATTATTTTTTTTAAATCCCTTCCCTTTCTATTTCAAGATATCTTTTCTGGTCACTTTCTGAATAGCCTTAGTGGAATTGTGAAATATAATCACTGTATGTCTTGGAATTTGTAGCTCAGGATTTTTTTTTTAAATTTTTTTCCTGAGGGCCTATGTATTCTTTCAATTGGCACCTTGTTTTCGGTGTTCAGAAGTTCTGGACATTTTTCCTGTATTATTTCTTTGCATTGTGGTATTCATTTTTTGACATGTACTTCTGAGAGATTTATAATATGTGAAATTAATAATTGTATTGAACATTTATATAGTGTTTCCTATTTGCCAGTACGGCACTGTTTTACAATGATTTTATTTGGGCTTCACAAAAACTCTGAGAGGTTAAGGGCTATTATTATGTACATTTTATAGAAATCTGTGGTAAAAGAGATTAAGTAACTAGCTAGAATTGTAAAACTTGTGTCTGAATCCACATTTGTATTCAGATATAGATTATGTTTTCACAATTTTTATTTTTATTTTAAACCACTTTGGAACAGTGTGTTGTAGTTTCATGTTTTCAAAATCTATAGGATTTTCTGCCTCATCAGGCAGTTGATTCATATTTTCTTGTGTTCTGCAATACTTATTCAAAGAAACTTGAACTAATTCATTAAAGCTGAGACCATATAGTTTTTTGCTGTTAACATGTTCCCTATTGGTTTATATACTCATACTCAAATTCTTTGGCTTTTATTCCTCCTGAGATTTTTAGTAATGTCATTCTTCCTCCCCATCCTTTACTTTCCCTCATTGCTCACTTTCTGACTCCCTCTCTTTTGATGATGATACCCTGAAGGCTGCATTTCAAAGTGACTCAGCCTCCTTCCATGCTGGGCAATTCAGAGCTTACCATCCTTGGTGTGACCGTTAAAGAGAAAGGGCTCTTTCCCTCAGGCTTAGCGGAATGCTACCTAGCCTATATATATACATCCTATTTCCCTCTGTTCCATAGTTCTTTGGCCTAGCAACACATACCCCTGTCAGACTACAATTGCTGCCTGAAGGTATTACTACAATTTAGCTCTCTAAAGTGAGGAAAGGATTGGTGGTAAGGATAAGGAGGTGTCAGAGTTAGATTATGTTACAAGTATATGTGTCTGTTTGAGCAGACCTACTACTGAGTATGTGATTCATGGTCAGGGAAGATGCTTACCTAGCACTAGGTAAGCCACATTAGGGGTTATGGATTGTTGGTCATCTTTACTGTAATTGTTTCTATCTTTTACCCCACTTTGCTTTTTGGTATCCTACATAGCTAAAATTGCTTCATCTCTGGCTTTTAATTGCTATTTTGGAGAAGTTTGAGAAGCTGTAAGGATAAGAGAAAAATGTCTAGTTCTACATCTACTGGATCTAGTATTTGTTTCACTTACACTCATTGAATTTTCTATTTCTCCTTATCTACTGACTCATTCCCTACGACCTACAAACATGCCTACATCCCCCCATCCTTTAGAAATAGTTCACATTACCTTCCCATCCCCTCAAACTATTATCCTATATTCTTCTTCCCTTTAACAACTAAAAATGTTTTCTTATCTTTTCTCCACTTCTCCTCTTAGGTTTCAGCCTATTGCAATGTCTTCTAATCTGTCTCATTATTCAACTAAAATTGATTTCTCTAAAATTATCAGTAATATCTTAGTTGCTAAATCTTGTAAGACTTCTGTAAGACTTCTCAATCTTAATCATTCTCTGCCTTTAATGTTGATGACTTTCCTCCTAAATTCTCTCACCCGTCTAGGTTTTTATAGCACTGCTCCATATTGATGTTTCCAGCTATGTGGCTACTCATCAATTTTCCTTATTGCATCATTCTGATATCTAATTGTGGATATATTCCAAGACTTTTTCTTGGCCTTTCTTGAGGACTTCATCAACTCTAATGGATTTATTTACCCTTATACAAATGATTCTCAGATATGTCCTCTTGGACATTTCTAACTTGAATGTTCATAGGTACCTCAAAAATCAACATTTCCAAAAGAGAGTTCATCATCTTTTTTTCTAAACCCTACTTCTGTTCTTAACTTCCTGTTCCTAGTGTGGATATCACCCAGTCACTCAGCTTCCCAACCTTGAAGGCACCTCGGATTCCTCATTCATCCTAACCTTATAACAAATCAATTGCTAAGTCTCATCCATCTCCACAACATCAGTGGAATCTGTCTTCTGTTCTCTCCTCTTGGTCTTTTAGTTTCTAGTGTCTTATCTCTCCAATCTATCCTATACACATCTGCTAAAAAAAAGTCTAACAAAAGCATAGGGAAAGAAGCTTCACTGGCTCACTATTGCCCCTAGACCAAAATACAAACCCCTCAGCTTAGCATTTAAAGCCTTCCACATATAATCCAGCCTCCTATCCTATACACACTTCACATTATGTCCCTTCATATACTCTCCTGAACTTGTCATTCAAACCCCTTCCCCATGCATTGGCAGAGGCCATCCTACCATGCCTAGAATGCATTCCCTCTTCATCTCTGATTCTTAGAATTCTTAATTTCTTTCAGAGATCATCTCAGGTCCTAAATCCTTTTGGAAGCTTTTTTGGTTCTCTCTCCTCAAATTATTATGTATTTACTTAGAGATGCAGTATTTTCTAGATAGAATGTAATCTTCTTGAGGGCAGGGACTATTTTTCATTTTATCTTTCTATCCCCAAAGCCAAGCATAGTATCTTGCATTATTTGTTGTTTATGCTTATTGAATTGAATTGACCAAACAGAGCACAAAATTATATATCTGTATTTATATCTATATCTATATATAGATATACCCATATACATCTATATCTGTATCTATTTCTATCTACATATATATGTTGTATTGTGTCTATGTGTGTAGATCTCTCTAAATAGATAGGTAGATAAAAGATAGATAGAGATATAAAGATAATCTCCATTTTACACAGAGATACCTATAGGAATGTATATGTGTGTAAAATGGAGATCATCTCAGAGGAAAGGCATTAGTGTAATATTCTTCTCTAAAATGTAATGTTCTCTGGGAGCAGGTTCTTGGGGGGCTTCTAGAGGCAGCCTTAGTTTCAGTTCAACCTAATCATCCTGAATGTAGCCAAATCCTTTATCATCTCCTTCAAAGTCTTATCTCCTTCACTTGGGGCTCAGCTAGTTTTTCTTAGAGGCCTTCTGTAGTCTTAGTTCTGAGAGCTTAAGCTGCCTTCTCTGGATTATGAATCTCCTCAACTGAATCCTGGCTGAGGCTCTGAGAACTTCTAGTGGGCTTGTGTGTCTGGCCCTGAGAGCTTCTTGCTTATATGCTGTACACTGAGTATACATCAATCATTATATCGCTAGGAAACCATTATTTGTTGTAGGATTAAATCAATGCTAAATTAGATTTAACCATTGTCTCCTCAATTCCACTTAGTACCTTGTTTCAAGTTCTGGCCCATAACATCTCCTTGTAGGATCAGATCAATCATACTGAACCATGCTAAATTAGATAATTATTGTCTCTATCAATTCCAGTGACTTAGTATCTTGTAAGAATCCTAACACATTAGCATTATGGGGCATTGAGAAAGGCTTTTGTAAAAGGTGAAATTTTTATAATATATTATAATTATGGCCATCAAAAGTCTTGGCTGAATGTGATTAAAGTTTAGAAATTTTTTCTCAATTTTTTTTTAATTCTTAATTTGCCAAACACACCACCCTCCCCATGAACAATAGCATGAAAAAGGATTGTTTGTAAAAGTGAGGTGCCATTGGTATAGCTTACTATTTTAAAATACAGATATATACATATATATATGTGTGTGTGTGTGTGTGTGTGTATATAATAAGTTTAAACATGTTACTTTCAAAGCTATCCTGATTCTTTTGCTTCCTTCTGTATTTCTTCTCATTGCCTCCACATTTTTAAATGCCTCAGAACTCATATTTTTTCCTCAGCAATAGTATTGCTCTTTTCCCAAATCTCTCCCTTAAAGAAAAAAGAGAAAACCTTATCTCTAACAATTTACCATAGTCAAGCAAAAAAAAAAAATCACATATTTGTCATGTCCAAAAATGTATGTTTCATTCTGTTCCTTGAACCCACCATGCCTTCCTCAGAATATGGTTAGTATACTTCATCAATGGTCCTCTGAAGTAATGCTTAGTCATTGAATTGCTAAGTTGTGAACAGTTTTAAAATATTGCCCACAGTTGGTCTGTCACAGCAGAGACAGAACATTGTCCACCAAGCCTTGATAAAAGAAATATACAGGAATTGCACGAAGTAGCAAAGGAACTCTCAATCAGGCACAGGAGTTATGCTCAATTGGAGAACAGACATTTATGTTTAGGTCCAATTATAATTATCTTATGCCTGCCTGTTGCTGGTGATCAGTTTTAGTAGATGATCAAGGCTTAGTGACTATCAGATTTAAATTATGAACCATAACGGGTAAAATAATGTAGGTGATGATAAAATTGAAAAATAATACTCTAAGGATAGTGAATTGTGTGGTATGATACACCCTCAGAAAGTCTATCCATGCTCCAAATGTTGTATTAACTGTTGATAATTATTTTCATTTCTATTCATATTTATTCTCCCATATAACCTCAATTTCCATATTTGTAGAACAAGTATAACAAGTATAATAATATACATACCATAAGTCTATTGTGAGGGAAATGCTTATAATTTAGGGAGTTGAGACCAATTCGTGAAGATAACTTTAACACATTTTATTGCTACTAACAAGAGAACAGTTGTCATCATAAACAGTGTCTCTGTGTGACCTCTATGCTCACAGTAACTCAAACTTATGTATCACTTGACATTTTAGAAGAGCTATTGTCCAAGCTGACAGCTAGAGTGCCTTCAGCTAACCTGGAAGTGTAAACAACACATGCTACCATGAAGTGATACTTTCTGAGGCTGCTTCTTTGAATGAAGCAAATCATTATGCTTTTTCATGCTATATTTCTTTTGTCATATTGTTCTTTTGGATTGACTCTATGAGAGTATAGTACCTCACCTCATCTTACACTTTCCTGCTTGGCCCTTAGATGTGGTAAAAGGCCTTTCAATTGTTCATATCCTGAATAGATAGATGCCTCATATTCTACTACTTGTGAACTTTAACTTGTTAAGTAAAGTCATCTACTGGCAGTGGGAGAGGTGAGAGACTTTTTTAATGATCTAAAAATTACAAAATAGGAATTTTTTTTTTTTTATCAAATGACTTGATTAATTGATTCTATTATTTTTGTGTGCCTTATAAAGAGAGACCCTTGGAAAAGAACATCATCTGGGAAGTTTAGTTGATGAAAATAGAGGTGAAAAAGAGATTAAGTTTTACAACCAAGACATCCAGATTTGGAGATGACAGGTATTTTTGTGGGGTTCAGGCCCACACTCATAGTAGGGTGGAATATTGAGGTATAATTGACTTTGGTATATTAGCAATGTACTATGGCAACAACAACAAAAAAAAAGATAATGGGACCTTGGGGATTAGAGGTAGTTTCCAGATATTTTGATATATACTCTATCAGTAAAAATGAAAAAAATGTTGAGAACACACCCCCATTTACACATCTATATGAATTTATTTATAAATTACGTACATGCTCTACTGTACACACATTACAAAACATATACACAAATACAAATTACAATAAACAATAGCTTATAATAGTGTACATAATAGCTCCTTTAGGAGTCGTGTTTTCTACATGAAAACAATCATCATACACAATGAAAAAACATTAAGCAAAAGTGAATTGTCTATGAATTCAACTCAGCAGAAAGTTTCTTCTATAAATGCTCTTTTTTCATGGTTCTTCTTAATGCATGTTTAATTCCTTATAATATCCTTCATATTTGGATATTTGGGATTTTTTTTATAAGGATGAAGAAGAGCAAGAAGGCCAATGTGGTTGGATTGTACAATGCAGGAAGGACAGAAACATACATATAATAAGGTTAGAAAAGTAGCTTGGGGGTATCTTGGGTGCCATCTTTAAATGGCAACTAATGAAATTTATATTTGATCCCAGAATGAACAAGGAGCCATTGGGGTTTCTTGAATGGGGGAGGGGAGGTGTGGTGGAGACAGGAATATTGTCAGATCTATTTTAGCAAAATCACTTTGATGATTGTCTGAAGAACAGATTAGAGTAGAAAAATACTTGAGATGGGAAACCAAATAGAAATCTAGTGCCACAAACACAAATTAATCTGGGGATATAGGGAATGCATTTTGGATTGTTGGGATTGCTCTTTACCAAAGACATCTTCTCAGATGTTGCTGTAGGCACTAAGTAAAATTTGCATTGTAATTACCCTGAAGGGTTTTCCCCCCATTCCAAAGGGGAAGTTAGAGGCCTGTACCAATGAGAGGATTGAATGAAGAATTGCACAGAGATAAAGCATAAAGAGAAGGTTATAAGCCATCATTGGCTATTACAGGAAGGGTGAGCTGGAATTCTCACCAAAAGCCTTCTTTCCCATTCTCCCACATACACATCAATTTGGGTAAAGGAAGTAGATCCTATATAATCTATTGTGAATCTATGGCGATAATGAATGGCAGGATGGAAAAATCTAACCAGAGGCATGAGCCAAATTTACCAAAAGTAGTATGATCCTCACACTTTTAGAGGAGATTCTCCAAGGTAGAGAGATTGGTAGAACTGGAGATGAGCAGAATGTTCAAAGTAGTTGAGACTTGGCAACTCGTGAGAAGCAGCATACCATCAGGCAGAAAACTCTAGGCAAGACAAACTGGTGCTTAGCCAGGGAAGTACCTGTGGGTAAGAATGTTTTGGGTTAACAACGGGACTGAAAAAGATAGGAAAGAACTGGGAAGTGGGTTGTGAGGGGAAAGAGGCAGAGAGGAGGAATCTCCTGAGTTCCACCAATAGCAATTGCTTAAGATCTTTTTTTTTTTTTTTTGTCCAATCTGGAAGAAACAGCATGCTAAAGGTTCAGTGGTTTGCAAGAAACAAAAACAAATTTCACCAAGCTTCAAGGCTTTTTTTATAAAGCCAATCCCAAACCAGATTTTCACGGGGATGGGTTTGAGTACATCTGCTCAGATTTTTAAAGAAAATTTACTTCCATCTAGGCTCCACCCTAATCCATATCCATTAGTATTGACTTTGGTAAATCACAATAAAGTCAAAGTGATTATGTGGATAGGAGAGAAGAAACTGGGGGAAGGACTTTGATTTTGCAGATAGGGCAGAGTGTTTCATTTCATGTCTTTCAAGAGATGGAATCTATGGAAGCCCAGAAAAATCACTGCTTCCTCCCCTCTTCCTTAAAATGTCCCTATATCTTAAGCCTGGAAATGTGGAAACCTGGGCTATCAACAGAGCCAATATCTGTAATAGTGGGGAGACTGAGGAATTAGCATTTTCTGTCAGAAATTATCCATCCTAAGTTTGAAAAAATCAGTTCCAGAGGATGCAGGAATTCATCCATATGTGAGAAAAGAGAAAAAAGCTAAAGTGTTGCCAAGTTGCAGATGTTGTTTACTGTCACACAAAGCACCATTGCAAAACCCATCAGGATGCTCTGTGTGTAAGACTTCACACAGTTCACAGATCAGTTCAACATATTAGTCTCCCCAAGAGACTTGAATAACACAATAATTATTACATAACAATCCCCTCTCCCTTTACTTCCTTCAAAGATAACTAGCCCTTTATGCAGCATTGTAATTAATAGGACCACTATCCAGCAAATCCTACTTCTATAAGCTTTAGGCATGAGCCTCGTATAATCTCAACATGAGAAACTGGGGGCTTATCAAGGCTGTTGACAACAGCTATTTTATCATCCCCCAAACTCAACTGTCCTGGATTCCTTATTGTTACTAACACATTCCCACTCTGAAGTAGGGAGGAAGAATTGTTTATTTCAGTTGGCAATTAAATATATATTTCAGTGTAGGACTTTAGCAATGAGAAAATGAATTTATAGTGTCTCTACCTATACCCCAAAGTGGCAAGTTTGGGCTTTAAAGAAAAGGGAGCCCAGACTAGTGTCCATCATGCACACATACTCCCATCCCTTTATAACTCAAACCCAGGAAGAGAAATTTAAAATATAGACTCTCAAGAAAGCAGAGTAGTCCAAATCCTAAATTCTAGGCTATAGAGGGTGATCCCTGAGAGAGATGGGTAAAATCTTCTTCTTCTTTTTTTTTTATTATAGCTTTTTATTTACAAGATATATGCATGGGTAATTTTTCAGCATTGATAATTGCAAAACATTTTGTTCCAAATTTTCCCCTCCTTCCCCCCCACCTCCTCCCCCAAATGGTAGGTGACCAATACATGTAAAATATGTTAAAGTATAAGTTAAATACAATGCATGTATACCTGTCCATACATTTATTTTGCTGTACAAAAAGAAGCGGACTTTGAAATAGTGTACAATTAACCTGTGAAAGAAATAAAAAATGCAGGAGGACAAAAATAGAGGGACTGGGAATTCTATGTAGTGGTTCATAGTCATCTCCCAGAATTCTTTCCCTGGGTGTAGCTGGTTCAATTCATTACTGCTCTATTGGAACTGATTTGGTTCATCTCATTGTTGAAAAGGAACACGTCCATCAGAATTGATCATCATATAAGAGTATTGAAGTATATAATGATCTCCTGGTCCTGCTCATTTCACTCAGCATCAGTTCATGCAAAGACATCTCTCCAGGCCTTTCTGAAATCATCCTGCTGGTCATTTCTTACAGAACAATAATATTCCATAATATTCATATACCACAGTTTATTCAGCCATTCTCCAATAATGGGCATCCGCTCAGTTTCCAGTTTCTAGCCACTACAGAGAGGGCTGCCACAAACATCCTTGCACATACATGTCCCTTTCCCTAACACTGCTGGATCAAAGGGTATGCACAGTTTGATAATTTTTTGAGCATAGTTCCAAATCGCTCTCCAGAATGGCTGGATGTATTCACAATTCCATCAACAATGTATCACTGTCCCAGTTTTCCCACATCTGATGGCTAAAATCTTGTTAAAAGCTCAGTAATAAAGTAAGGCAAAATAAAAAATGTTCACTTACAAAATTGTCCATAGTTACTGTGGTTAGAAGCAAGGAAGGATCATAGGACCACAAATTTAGAATAGGAAGGACTTTATTTGGAGATCATTGAATCTAACCTTTTCATTTTACAGATGAAAAAATCAAGGTACAAAGAGGTTAAGTGTCTTGCCTAGGGACATACTACTTGTGAATATCTGAGTCAGGTCTTGAACTTGGATCTTCATGATTTCAGGAATGCTACCTAATTGCCTGACAAAGAAAAGTGAGGGAGCCTGAATCTTTGGGAGATCCAATGCAGCTATTTTGTCTAAACACTAGGCCTTAAAGAATCTAATACAGTGAGGACTTGAACAGACTTCATAAATTTGTTGGTGCCAAGAATCATCATTTAATAACTCCTCCATCTCTAATATTCTTATTTGCTAAATATAATACTTGCATTACCTGCTTCACATGGCTATAGAGAAAATCAACTGAGGGAATACTGACAAAATTATTTGTAAACTGGCATGCTGGACAAATATGACCTAAAGAACATCCCCCTCTTCCTGAAAGTAAGAAATTCTATGAAGAACATAAAAAGATCCTCCAAACATCCATAAATCAAAACATATTTTGAGTGCTTAATAACCAATACATGAGAATATGGACACAGGGGAAGGAAGCAAATAAGATGTCAGAAAATATAGTTAGAGTTTAATAAATAAAAAGGCAAAAATTTATAGTTTACTTAGAAAGTCATGTTTATATATTGTGAATTATTTCTTTAAAGGAAAAGGAATCAGAAAAGATTAATATATTACAAAAAATGGTAAGATCCTCCAGATACACATTGGAAGATAATATCCTCCTGATCAAGAGCACTACAAGGGCTCTTCAGTGAGATCTATGACCTCTCAAAGAGATTGAATAATGTAAAAATCCATATACTAGGAACTAAGGAGATGAAACATACATATTGTCCATTCTGTGATACACAATTAGATAGCTTTTCCATAGAGTTAGTATAGTACCATATATATCTATGATAAACACTGCATGTGAATACTGACTCTAGTCTACAGTCAAATAGATAGAAAAAATAAGGTAGAATTTACCTGGGAATGTTCATTGCAATTTTTAATAATGTGAAACCATTACATAAAACTTTTAAAATCAATACTCTTCCAGTGGTGTTTGTGTTTGTAAATATTAGAACATTCTTTAAAGAATCAAAATCTTGGGCAACCCAAAGAGCAGTGAAGTATGCTGGGCCAACTACCATCATATACACAAAGGTAACATAATTTTTTTTAATATGCTGTCAGAATCTACATAACTAGAAAGAGGGTTATCACCAATAAATTGACTGTAGCAATGAATGCTGGGGCAGACAGGAGGGAAGGAGAAGGGAGAACATCTAAATCATATATGTGGTCATATCAACCAAAATGAAATATGTGCCACAAATTATTTAAAGCAATCATCATCAAATCATCTAACAAATATAAGATAGAAAAAAGAAGGTGAGTTGGTCATATAGCAGGAGTAAGGGATAACAGGGCATTTTAAATGCGGTACTGCTATCTAAAAAAAATGTAAAAAATCTTAGAGGAAAAACTCTGGCATGAATCATAGGCTTTATATGGAACATCTATGAAATGATAAAGAGAAGAATCACAGAGAATGAGATGTGGTTTATAAACTTGACATGTGGAATGAATATGCAAATGGATAAGATCATAGATTCACTAGTTTCAGAGTAAATTGTATTTAGAAAATAAAACTTTGTTTGGAGAATGTAGTGAAAAATAAGTAACATATGATTTTCCTTTATAAATATATATATATATATATATATGTAAATATATAAATTTAAATACATGCTTCAAAGAGTCCTTGATTTTATTATGAGCACTCTATCCATTGCTACAAAATGTTACACAGCTTTCTATTCATTTCTATTTTGAGTTCTTTCACAAAATTTTAGTCCAGGATATGCCTAATACACTCTACAGTTTTATAGTGAGACATGCCTAATTCATATCACTATAGTAATTCAGGCTCAGGATTAGAATGCAATGAAACATTCATGGACCATATATAATTCAATAAGAAATTTGCTTAAAAGAAAAGATTTGAAAAGATACTATAATTGATTCATAAAGACATTACCCACCTCAATTCTCTAACTCTGACATTCTGGTATAAGCTGGTCAGAAAGATGTAATTATTGATTCACATGTCAGTTAGGATTCAGATAAATCTGAGAAGCATCTACTCTTTATAGACTTTTTAATGTGTCAAATGACTTGAACCATATCATTGATTCATGCACTAGTTCTGTGGGCCAATCAACACCATAATATAGCCTCTTTTCCCCCTTTAAAGTAAAACTAGGCCAACCTGCATGAAGAGGAGGTCACTCCTACAACAATTTTTTAAACATTTAACATTATGTTTATTTAAATTAAGTTAAACATTAAAATAAACATGTTTATTTAAATTAAACATATGTCTTTTTAACATTGTGTTGGCAACCAAGTAATATTTGGTTTATATAGTTATTATTCATTGCTTTTATTCTCATCACACATTTTCTTGAGGATGGCTCTTACAATCCTTGTTAGCAATATGGTACAGTACATTATGCTCCTTTTGTATCTATTTATCCTATTTGTATCTATCTAGAATTCCCTCTACCTACTTAGGCTATAATAAATAAGCCTTAGGGAACTATCCAGTGACCTACCCAAAGCTACATAGATAATACATATCAAAAGTGGGATTTCAATCCAGGTCTTCTTGTCTTTCAAATCAGCCATATGAAATTACTGGAAGAGTGTAATGGGCTGAAGCTAAGCAGATGCACTGAGGCTGGAGCACTTAAGGCTAATTACCAATTGGACAATACTCTTTTAATATATGCTTGGAGAAAGAATGGCCCCACCCACTCTCTATGCAAGTTTGATCTGCTGTATAGGAGATTGGGTGGAGATTTTAGGGGGTGAAGTGAGAGAACCAGAGTCCCTGCTGGCTGGATTCCTGTGGCCATTCCCATTCACCTCCATAAAGAATAAAGATCAAGGACTTTGCTGATCCTGACTCTAGCTGATTAAAAAGTACCCTGGGTGCTAACCTGGTCATCACATTTGGCGCCCATAGTGGAACCAAGGACCCTACTTTCACTGAAGAAGTCTCCAGTGACCAGGAAATTAGGTGAGTATTTTACTAGACAAACAGGGAACTTACTTTGTTAAGGGCTAAACTAGTAACCTTTTCTGACTGAAATGGGGCAGATATTAGGAAAAGATTCTCCTCCATCCCCACTCCCATCCCGCCCTGCTTAATTTGATCAAGGGACAAGGCTTAATTATAACTTGGGAACAGATTGCTAGACTCTTAGGTACATTAGAATGCACATCCCCTTGGTTCTTAGAGGAAGAACAAATCTTGCCAAACAATTGGAAACTTGTAAGACAACAACTCTGTGAATACTACAATGAAAAAGGTCCTCATTCAATTTCCATCAAAGCATTCTATGTATATAACATAATATAGTTGGCCTTAAAGAATCCTGCAAGTTATAGAAAAAAGAAAAGTTCTAGGAACAGACAGATGAGGAAGCCTGAGGAAAAAGAGGAAGACAATGAACAGATTAATGACCATATCCCCATAGGGCATGGAGATTTAAGTGAGGTTCAAGGGTGTGTGACTTTCTATTCCACCAGGAAGCTTCAACCCTCCTTACTGAGCAGATAATTGAACCTTCCCTCTCAACTCCATCTTCCAGGATGGAGGGAGGAGGAGTAGTGGGAGGGGCAATGATGCCACCAGCACCTCCCCCCCAGCAACCACCCCTTCCTATGAGTATATTGCAAAAAGCGGTTCTTAAGGCCACAAAAGAAGGGAAGGATATAGCTGAGTTAAAACTACAAATTTGTCCTGTGATTCAATAATTTAACTCTTCAGGTCAAGAGAGTAGAAGATATGCTCCTTTTGAAATCGTCAAAGACCTGAAAAAGGCTTTCACTCTTATGGGGCTACATCAGCCTATGTTAAGATGTTATTACAGAATTTGGCTTATGAAGCCTTAACCACTATTGACTGGAAATCTATAGCAAGGGTATGCCTAGAACCTGGACAAAATTTGTTGTGGCTTTCTGAATATAGAGAGCTCTATAGGATACAAGCACAACAAAATAATCAAAGTGGAGTTAATCTTCCAATCACCTATGACCAACTAACAGGTATAGGTTCTTATGCAGACATCTCAGTACAGATTTATTACTCCAGGGACCTCAAACTACGGCCTGTGGGCCAGATGAGGCAGCTGAGGACATTTATCCCCCTCACACAGGGCTATGAAATTTCTTTATTTAAAGGCCCACAAAACAAAGTTTTTGTTTTTACTATAGTCTGGTCCTCCAACAGTCTGAGGGACAGTGAACTGGCCCCCTATTTAAAAAGTTTGAGGATCCTTGAATTACTCCATAGCAGCATATGAGCAAATTGCTGCTGCTGCTATCAAAGCATGGGCTTCTTTCCACAATAAAAACAAGAGTGAGGCCTTCACAAAAATAACACAAGGGCCAAATGAACCCTTTGCTGATTTTGGGGGACGTTTACAGACAGCTGTCATATGAACTAATGATGAAAATGCAGTAACAGACATTTTGATAAGGCAACTTGCTAAAGAAACTGCTAATGAGGTTTGCAAAAGAATTATACTAAGATTACACAAGGATGCTCCTTTAGATGAGACCATAAGATGCTGTGCCACAGTGGGCACAGATGCCTTTTATAGCCAGACTATGATGCAGACTTCCCAAGATCCCAACATAGGGAGACAGGGTCCCTACTGGCAAAGGACTTCCAGGGATACTCATCAATGTTTTCAGTGTGGTAAAGTAGGGCATCTGAAAGCTCAATGTTGGCATAGAGACAGGGTGAGAAAACAGGGTGGGAGAACAAGACCCAATACCCTATGTCCAAAATGCAACAGAGGCTTCCATTGGGCCTCAGAATGTAGACAGATTCAGGGAAATGGGATGAGGGGCCCAGCCCCAGGGCCCAAGGCAAAAAACACTTGGGGCATGATGGCAGCCAATGGTACACCCAGCGAGTGCCTACAAGTCCAGTACCCAGACATGACCAATCAGCCAGAAAGCCATATGATGGGAGAAAGGGATTACACAATCAACCAGCCAGGAAGCAACCTGATGGGAGAAAGGGATTACAATTGGGGAGAATAGAGCTGTATGCAGCTGGGACAACTGAGATACCCTCTGGAGAGGTGAAATCTGTTCCTCTCCAGCCTATGAATCCATTGCTCCAGGCACAGTAGGCTTGACCATTTCACCTCCTGAGAGTATGTACAAAACAGTGTTCATCCATATACTGATGTGGGAAACTGGGGAATGTGTAGATAATATCCTAGTCACTAATACAGGTAAATAATGTGTGACTTATCACCCAGGAGAAGTAGTAGCATCAGGTTTACTAATACAGAATCTTAATAAGCAACCTGGTGATAGTCACCTAGATTCTGACTCCAAGCAAAAAAATCCAGGAATATACTGGACAGCAGCTGTAACAGCTGATCGACCTATGCTCACTATCTATATAAATGGCCTACCATTAGAAGGATTGGTAGACATTGTTGCAGATCATACAGTCATTAGAAGTGCTAATTGGCCCAGTCACTGACCAAAGATTAAGGCAGACACCTACATGTCTGGCATAAGAGGATCAATAGTAGCTGAAGTTAGTGCTGCCCCTTTGAGATGGATTTTTGAAGGTGAAACAGGAGTTTTTACTTCTTTTGTAGTTGAAAAAATTCCCATCAATCTATGGGGAAGAGTCATTTTACAACAATTAGGGTTAAAAATGAGTACCTCGGTTTTTTAGGCAGGGCTGCTATTGAAGGCCTGCCAACACTTTCACCTGTTCCTATCCAATGGAAAACTAATACACCAGTGTGGATAGAATAGTGGTCCTTCCTTAGGTAGCGATAAAATTCAGGCCTTATTAGATATGGTACAGGAGCATGACCAAGGACACTTACAACCTTCTCTAAATCCTTGGAATTCCCCTGTATTTGTTGTAAGAAAGAAATCTGGAAAATGGAGGATGTTGACTGATTTAAGAAAGGTAAATGAACAGATGGAAACTATGGGAACTCTTCAGTCTGGACTTTCATCTCCTACTCAATTGCCTAGAGAATAGCCTCTTTGGATTATAGACATTAAGGATTGTTTTTATTCTATCTCTCTAGATAAGGAGGATATGAAAAGATTTGCCTTTTCAGTGCCCAGCATTAACGTAATTGAGCCTTATAAAAGATATGAATGGACAGTTTTGCCATAGGGAATGAAAAACAGCCCTAATATGTGTCAAATGAATGTTGCTGCTGCTCTTACTCCAGTAAGAAAAGCATTTCCAAAAGTTATGTTGTTACATTATATGGATGATATATTGGGATGAGCACCTGAGGAACAAATGTTAGAAGCATGTCTACAAAAGACCATAGAAACACTAAGATACTACAAATTATACATAGCTGAAGAGAAAATTCAAAGACATGCTCCTTTTCAATATTTAGGATATGAAGTACACCCTAAGGTGCTTAAAGTACAAAAACTGTCCTTAAGAACAGAGAAGCTAAACATCTTAAATGATTTTCAGAAATTGATAGGAGATATCCAATGGATGCGACCAGTATTAGGCTTTTCACCATTATATGACATTTTAAGGGGAGACAGTGCTTTAAACTCTCCATGCCAGCTTACAAAAGAAGCTCAAGAGGCTTTGAGAGAAGTTGAACTGAGTGGTTGAGTCACTCAAAAACCCTTGGAAATATCAGTTTTTGCCACACAAGTGGCACCCACAGCAGTCCTTCATCAAGGAGACAGTGTGATAGAGTGGGTGAACCTCCCGGCAAAACCAAAACAAAGCTTTACTCCTTACCCAGTGCTTGTGGCTAGAATTTTATTAGTCATTAAGCAAGCAGTACAATTATCTGGGACAAGACCTAACAAGATATACACCTTTTATACTAATATACAAATTAATGTGTGCTGTGAGATCATTCCAGAGTGGCAAATTTTATTAGCCACAGCTCCAAATTTTATACCCGGGTCTCCATTAAAGATAACCAGACTATTACATAATTGGCAATGGATTCTTGAAGAAAAGGTTTTTAAAGTTCCTCTTAAAGGACCAACTATCTTTACAGATGCATCCAAATACAATATCTGCACTGTATACTCTCGTGACTTAACTATGAAGAGAGTAGTCAGAACTCCTTTTCAGTCCACTCAGCAGAATGAATTGTATGCAATCATTCTAGCTCTTACTTATTATCCAGGAGATATAAATATAATATCTGATTCGGCCTATTCAGTAGGTTTTGTACAAAGAATTGCCTTTTGTCCACTGCTATAATTCATAAATGTCTAAGATTTTGTAAATAAATCTCAGGGATTTGGCTAATACTCAAAGAAGGTATTGATTTTCTCACTTAAATCTAATATATCAAATGCTACTGTCAGAGGCAAGATGGAAACTAATGCCCTCCTCACTATAAGCTCAGTACTCTCTCCACTCTGTTACACTGATTCTATCACTGCTGTTTTGCTGGATTCAATAGACTCCCTTTAAAGATGGATTATGAAGAGGCAACAGAAACAGCACTAGATAAATGTAATAGGGGTTTGAAAATTGACTGGCACTCTGGGATCTGTAATTTAGAGGTAGAAACATTCCCTCAAAACCTGAAGGTGATTTGAGATTTTGAAATTTTGATCCAGAATCAAAACTTGATTTATATCTAGAAATTAAAAAAAAAAAAAAACTAAGAAAAAAAGATAAGGAATGGACTCACAGGAAAGAATGGGGAGAGTTCCCTAGCTCTGCCCAGGATTTATATACTGTAGGATACTGTAGGAAACACCAGGTAATCAAACAAAATTGCTTATTAAAAAAGAGATAATAAATATAAAGTGCCTTGCAAACTTTAAAACACTTTGAAATATAGAAATGCTGATTATTTATTATTAATCTATTTTGGAAATCTCATACTTCTTCCTTTTTCTCAAACTGATCCTAAAGATTGGTGAGAGAGAAATTTCATTGAAATTGACATATGTATCAACAGGGATTCTTTGGGAAGTTTTTGGATGCCTTATTGTGAAGGGCCCCAGAGAGAATTTTTGTTTGTCAAGGAGAATCATTTTATATGTAAAAGACATTTGATGTCTCCTAAATGTTTTCCTCAAGATGTCTGGTCCAAACCTTTAGTTAGAATATGCTAAAGAGAATCATGAAGTTTTTACTGAGGACAATTTGGTTTTTTTACCTGAGAATAAGAGAGGTAACATTCAGCTGATCCAAGGGGTTAATCCCTACTGGGTAATGTTCCTCATGTTTTGAGTTCTATAGAAGTCCTTTAGGCCTGGCCAGTCTCCACTATAGGGGTGATTTAAGGTGTGCTTTTTTTCTTTAATCAGAACTATCTCCTTTTTTCCCCTTCTCTCTATAGATTTAATCAACTATATACAACTTGAGGCTGATCAATAATTAGCTAGCTTGTTAGGGTAGAGGCAATATGATTGCCCTCAAATTCATGTGCTATGATTCAATTCTGTGCTATGTTGTAGAATTTATATGAAATAAGAAGTACAACTATTAATAGCTCAGAGCCCTCTGAAAACATTCGGGCAAAGATTTGGCTTTCTTCCCTAATTTAAATTTTTATTTATCTTCAGCCAACTCCTGGCCTCTTTATATTTGAACAAGATCAAGATACAAGAGATATTTACATAAAAACAAAAACAAAAGTGGAATATTATATTCCAAAAAGTGGAATGATATAATAGTTTCTGTTACTGGACAATAACAAAGAAGGAATGTTGGAGAAAGAGCAGACTTTTGAGGAAGAACTTCTAACTATCCTTGAAAAGATGAATAAAAGTGATAAGTTTAACCAAGTTCTATGTTCTAAAACAGTCAATCATCCACACCGATTTCTTTTTTTCTGTTGTAGTTTCAGCCTCCTTTTAGCTTTTTCTGACAATTGTCCCTAGTACTGTTTTCAATAATTCTCAAAGTTTTTAGTTTCAGGATTTTTTTATACTTTTAAAAATCATTGAGAATCCACCAAAAAAATTTTGTTTATATTGGTTATAGCTATTAATATTTTCTGTGTTATAACTTAAGACATATTAATGTTATTATGAAAATAGTTTGATCTTGTGCCTCCCCCTTAAAAGATCTTAAGGATTCTTAGTGATCCTTGGATCATACTCTGAGAACCAGTGATGTAGAGTATTTTAACTAAAAACTGATTCAGAAGGAACTTTTCCCATCCCATATTACTTTTGTAGAGTTATTTTCCACTGTGATGTTTCTGATGTGCATGACATGGGCTGAGTTGGACTAAAACACTTTTTACCTCATCTATGTCATTGAAAAGGAAGAAGCATTATATCCACAAAGAAAATGGGGTGGGAAAGCTTGACTTTCAATTCAATCACTATAGTTGCCTGATATTTGACTCTCTATTCTTTATAAGTAAAGAAATCTATTCTTTAATATAGCCTATTTCCTTGTGGGTCCATTATTTATATCATCTTGATATTTAAAATCAGAATAAAAAGATGGGAAAAAGCTTTAAATTAAATTTGTTATTTTTGACTACTCAGGTCTCTACTGTCACTGGCCACCATAAACTCATTGTGATTATCTACCCACGATTTGGTAACATTCTTCCCTTGTTGAAAGACATCTAGTTCCCTTTTACCTAGAGGATATAATCCACAGAACTCAGGTTGGCAGTCAAAGATCTTTACAACCTGACCCTCTATATCAGTTGTACTTCACATTCTCTTCAATCTGATTTCTCTTCTTTTTTACCCAGGGCCATACTCATTCTGAACCCTTTGTTCAGGCTGTTTACTCTACTTGGAATGCCATCATCCTTTACTCCTACCTATTCAAATTCCAAACATTTTTCAAGATCCAGATCATATCACACTCACAAAAGAGATTAATCATGACAGCACGCACTGATATTCTCTATCTGAATTATCTTGTATTATAATTATCCATATAAATGCTTGATTTCCCTGACTAGGCTGAAAATGTAATTAAATTTGAGGCTATGTTGTTCTTTTTTCTATCCCCCACAAGATTGACCCAATGATCAATAAATAAATAGTGTCCTTTGCATAGATCTTCAATAAATATTTGTTAATTTGAACTTCAAATCATTTATTGCCTATACATTTTTAGAACATAGCCATAGGATATTGTTCTAACTTACTTTTAAAACAATGTCATTGTTAAATTATCTATTTTAAAATATTTAATAGTTTTATCTTCTTATTTAGATTCTACATTCTTAACAAGTAGTATTACGAGGGAAGGAAAAAAAAGTGGGAGAAGAAAATAAAAGCCAAGAAGTAAGTGAAAGGGAGGAGAAAGAAACAGAATAGAAGGAAGAGAGGCAAAGAAAAGTGTCCTAACTCCACAATTAATCAAGGGTTTATTTACCAAGTGCCTACCATATATTCACTACTGGAAATAAATGGAAGTGTATGAAATAGATCCTTCCTTCTAGGTCTTTAGAATCTAAATGGAAAGACAAACTAACATATATTAAACAAAGATTAAAAAAATCAAAAGATAAGGTCAAATATTGATTCTTGAGTCCAAATTTTAAGCCATAACCCGTGTTCTTTCTACTATATCATACAGCCTCTCTAATATTTTTTTTTAGTGTGGATATATATATTTACACATATTTTCATGCACATATGTGTCTATGTGTATGTAAATACAGAGACATTTATATTTACCGATTTACAAAGTTTTTCCCTCAAAATCACTATATAAAGTAGGTGATAAAAATTTCTATCCTATTCTACAGAAAAAGAAAGAGAGATTTGCAAGGTCACACAATTTCTAAGTGGCAAAGCAAAGACTTAAACTCAGATCTTTTGGTGCTAAATCCTGGGATCTTTCTACTATACTAAACTGCTGAACATAGAGGACCAAACATGACATTTAAACAGAAAGGAAACTAAATGAAAGGAAGGCAATTGAAGAATTAGAAGGAAATGTTTTATCCTTGATATAGCAGGTATTGTAGGTTCCTGATCAGACAGTGAGAAGATGAAGATGAATATTCTGTGGGTTAAATTTCATGTTTTTCTATAAACGTATTAATACCTGCTGTGGGAACAAAAACACAATGGGAAGTTGTTATTCAGTCATGAATGACGGGATTATATTGTTCATGAGGTTTTCTTGGCAAAGATATTGGAAAGGTTTACCATTTCCATCTCCAGTGGATAAGAAAAACAGAGGTTAAATAATTTGTTCAGAGTCTGAGACCAGATTTGAATTCAGTCTTCCTGACTCCAGACCAAGCATTCTGTTTACTGACCCATCTAGCTGCCTCCAACAGTGGGAAGTAGCTCCAGTGAAAAGAGGAAAAGCAAGAGCTGGAGATGTCCATCCTCCCAACTATCATGTGAGCAGAAAAGAGACAGTAATTGCTGCACTCTTTTAACAAGATTTAGGAGACTTAAAAGAGTAGAGAAAAATACAGAGGAGAATTTCAGTAGGGACTGGGACAAGAAAGCTAATTTAGACCTGAATTGGAAAAGATAATGCTGCAGCACATCCAGGGGGGAGTAAGAGGGAAAGGGACAGAAATCTTTTATTGGGTCTTTAGTGGACATACCAAGAGCACATCTTTTTTGAGAAAGAGGTGATTCCTAGGAGAGAAAGTATTTGATACCTCTGCTTATAGTCTAAAATTAAGATGGGGAGATAAGGAGGAGAAACTTCACTCCCAGAGGAGAACATACTGATCTTAAGAGAGAGGAGTTCTGTAAGCAAGAGATAGGATCATTCCTTTTGACTGTGTGACTCCTACTAGACCTAACTACCTTCTTCAAGAGCTGATATTTTTATAAGAGGGGTATATTACAAAGCCTCAGAAAATACACCAAAAAATCAAAACAGGGGGAAAAAAAACTTAATGGTGGGATATCTGAGTGGAACCATCCTGTAGCTATAGCAAAGTAAAATATTCAGCTTATATAAATGCAGGAGATTAGATTAAAAATAAGGAAGAATTTAAAAATTACTACAACTGATCAAAAAATAATATGCTCTGTCAGAAGTCAAGGGCTCTTTCTCAGATATGGTGTAGTGGGGACTACTGCACTGGGTATGAAATAAGACTAGATAACCTCAAAGGTCATTTCTAACTCCAAGAATCTGTAAATTATTTAGTTGAATTTCAGGTATGTAAGGCAGTTCAAGGCAAGTGGTCTCAGTTCTATCCACAATTATGGAAGAATTAAGAATACTTACCCAATCACTATTCCAAATTCCACCCTTTATGAGGGCTACAAAGATTTCCAAATGCTGGGTTCTCACACTTACCGAGGTGGCTGCCTTTTGGAATTTTTTTCTTGCTCCAGGGGTCTTTCCCACGCTCCAACTGAGAAATCACATCAGGCTTGGAAACTGGATGTCCTGTTTATAAGTAAAAAGAAAGAATTTGAGTGTTGGTGCTGGAAAACAAAGACTCATATCAGAAATCAGTTCCATCTTATTGTTTTTAAGAACCTCTACACATGGAAGCACTCTACAAACCACATCTCCACTGTACTCTTTTGAACAAGCATCCTTATATTATATAATATTTCCTCTATTATGTCATCCATTTTCTCATATTTTGTGAAACCCATATTTCCCCTGGCAGTTTAGTATCCTTTGCAACTTTCTCTAATTCTTTCAATTCTCTAATTCATACTCGTGGAAGCTATGTGTGGTAAAAGAGTGCTGGATTGAGAGTCAAGATCTTGGGCATTTCACTTAACATCTCAGTGCCTTAGTTTCTTCTTTTGTAAAATGAGGATAATAGAAACACTCAACTTCAAGGCTGATTGTAAAGATCAAATGAGATAATATATTGTAGAGCACTTTGAAAATCTTAAAATGATTATGTCTGCCAGCTGTTGTGATTATTACAGTACCAGAATTGTGCATACTTCATTGTAATACCTTGGTGACTATTTAGTCCAATTCATACCCAAAAGAAATCTTCAGTATAGCCTACCTGACAAGAATTGATCCAAATTCTAAAGACTTTCAAAGTGGAAGTAGGTAACCCACTTTCAAATTACTCTAATTGTTAGAAAATTTAATAATAAATAACATTTTTATAGCTAGTTAAGCTTAACAAAGTACTTTATAAATTATCACAGTTCATCTTCACAGTAAATTTGTGAAGGTTTTGTTATCATCTCTACATTATATAGGTGAGAAAACCACAGCAGATAATAACTTCCTTCAAGACTAACTTCAAATTTTACCTTCTGCAAGAGACTTTCCCATCTACCCCTCTAGTCTCTTACCTTTGAGATGACCCTCCATTTACAGTGTATATATCTTATAAATCAGTAGTCATTTGCATATTGTCTTGCCAAATAAAATATAAGCTCCAATTATAGCAGGTACCATGATTCTGCCTTTCTTGTATTCCTATAGAATAACATAGTGCCTGGCACATGATAAGTCATTAGCAAATGTTTGTTAATGATAATAAAGTTATTTGCCTAGGGTCACACAGCTAGTTTTGTCTGAGGCAGGATTAAAAGTTGGGTCTTATTGACTTAGGGAGGCATCCACGCCTATCTGAGTCCAAAATCTCCATTTCACCCCTCAGTCCCATCCTCAAATACAGAAGGAGGGATTCAGATAAGACTTTGCTGATTCCTCTTCTTCCGGCCCCCAGCTCAGTCTCTAGTGCTCACTCCTTCCACAAATAATATTTTATGCATCTTTGGACAGTAGAATGAAAGCTTCTTTTAAAAAAAAATTATATCCATCACACTCTTTCTGACACAATGCAATTGCCTTTACAGACAAAGTCTAGTTTCTCTTCTATATAACAGCTCTTCAAATGATTGATCATAATTAACATATCTTTCCTGGGTTTTCTCTTTGCTAGGCTAAATACAGACAGTTCCTTCATCTAATTCTAATATAATATGGATTCAAGGACTTTTGGTATACATCCTGGTTGCTTTCTTATGGATGTTCTCTAGACTTTTGGCGTCTTTCTTTAATCCTAATGACCAGGACTAATACAGTACTCTAATTTGGTCTGACTAAGTATATAATACAGGGATTTTTACATCCCTCCCTAATTCCTGGAAGCTGTGCCTCTTTTAATATTCTTAAAGAATATCTTTGTTTACTATCACAAGATATTGATAAATTATATTGTTTGAAGCACACCATAACCTGTATTTCTTCTTTCAAATAATTGCTGTCTATACATGGCTTCCCCCATGATATATTTGTAAAGTTGATTTTAATTCCAAGTATCATTTTATCTTTACTTCTACATATTAGGTTTAACCCAATGCAGATCAAGATATTTTGGCTCTTGACTATTTCATCCACTCTGTTACCTATCTCAGATTCACAATCTTCTGCAAATCAATGTTTATGGTATCTGTATCTATATCTAAGTCATAATAAAAACATTAAACAGTAATGAAATAAATAAATATCCCTGAACACTCCACTGGAGGCCTCCAAATACTGATCCAATAATTAACAAATACTCTTTGAATTTAGTTATACAACATGAATCTATTTAATTGTACTATCTAGTCCACATTTTTCTTCCCTTTCCAGAAGAAAAAATGTTACAATTTATCAAATTCTTTGCTAAAATCCAGGTAAATTATATCTACATTTTACTGTTTAGTAACCTTGTTAAAAAAGGAAATCATGGCCATATGGCATGGCCTATTTTCAATAAAGACATGCTTCATTTGCTTCCTTATCCTTATTGCTTCCTTTTCTTTATTTTCAATAATCATTTATTTAATGATCCATTCTAGAATTTCCCTAAGAATCAAAGTAAAACTCAAAGGACTATAGTTTGCAAAAGACAATTCTCATGTTGCACCCTTCCTCCCACCCCCAAACCTCTGTGTTCCAAGATAGGTATTCCCAGGTCCTGTGACCTGGTCCTGGTCCTGTTCACACAGAACAGTTTTGAATTCTCTCAATTTCCTAATCACCCTTCTTGAATATGCTCTTTTATTAATGCCCTTCCTAAAATGCAGAGTTTACAACTGAATGATATTATGATGATATATCCAAATAAGACAGTGGGAGGGAAAGAGGGAGGGAAGGAGGAGAGAAGAAAGTGTAATGCCAGAGAAACTGAGGCAAGACAGAAATTGGTTTTTAATCTTTAATGTGGAAAGTTTAGACTAGCCAGCCAGATGAGATTTATGTCCAAAAAAACATTCAGCTCATAGGAACTAAGGTAGGGAACTTATACAAGGTTTTAGCTAACTAAAGTTTGCAGAGCACATAACCTGAATATATAATCTTATAGAAGAAACAAAGGCAGATAAGGGGGGAGGAGGGAGATGAGGATATACTGGATGGGCAGACAACCCATAATTCCAGGAAAGGATAATAACTTAATCCTGACAGGATAGGGGTTAAATTAAGAAGATCAAGGTCAGGAGACAGCAAGATGAGGGGCAATACTCAAAAGGAGGGGAATTATTCCAGCAAGGATTGAGATAATATGCCTGGAATTTATACAATGGTATATAAAGTGGTCAAAGTTTCAAGGTTTTTCCTGACTCAGTTCTCCCAGTCCTAAGGGCAAGGAAGGGGGGTGGCTATAATTTTATTCAGTGAATAACAAAAGGAATCAAAATGTTTTAAAAATTAAAGGAAATATCCCTTACCCAATGAAGCCAGGTTCCTATAGTTCTCCAGAATCACATCTCTATACAGACCTTTCTCAGCAGAATCCAAATGCCCCCATTTATCTTGTGTGAAGTTCATAGACACATCCTTGAATGCCAGTGATTCCTGAAACACAAAGTATTTTTTTTTAATTTTGTGTACTTATTTTTACAAACTTTTATGACCACTCCCTCTTACAATGGAAAGGAAGGAAGGAAGGAAGGAAGGAAGGAAGGAAGGAAGGAAGGAAGGAAGGAAGGAAGGAAGGAAGGGAGGGAGGGAGGGAGGAGGGAGGGAGGAGGGAGGGAGGGAGGAAGGAAGGAAGGAAGGAAGGAAGGAAGGAAGGAAGGAAGGAAGGAAGGAAGGGAGGGAGGGAGGGAGGAAGGAAGGAAGGAGGGAGGGAGAGAGAGAAGGAGAGAGAGAGAGAGGGAAGGAGGGAGGGAGAGAGGGAAGGAGGGAGAAAAGAGAAGCCCTAAGGGGCTCCTCTAAAATCCAGCATCTCTAAAAATACAACACCCCTCCCCCAATAAAATTTCCGTTGTAATAAATTCAATTAAGCAAAAACACCAGATCTGAAAATGCAAATAAAATGGTTCCCTAATGATCCTCCTCCCTCAAACCTGTATGCTGTGAGGAGAGGGAAGCATGTTTCATTATGTGTTCTCCAGGACCATTACTAATTTTTTATTTTGGAAGACAAGTCAGAATCTAATGGGTGCAAGAGTAAATTGGCAGGATTATAGGAACTGATAATATTTATAATGCTTAATATTTCAAGTCAAATAAAACCTTTATTGTATTCCATATCTGGCAGTATTTTAGACTAACTTAAGCTATATTGGGAAACAATATAACATAAAAATCATCTATCAAATATTGTTCTGCCCTCTGAAGCCATAACACAATGACTTCTAGCAGTTTAGGGATTAGGAATTTTGGAAGGGAGCCGAAGCTAGGAAGGAGGCATGAAGTGAGTCAATAAATAGTATTAAGGGAATAGTCCATTTTTTTTTTTTAGTCTTTTATGTTTTAAAGTAACTACATTTAGACTAAGATAAAATATAAATATTTATTATAGAGTGTTTTGTAGTAGAAAAGACCTGGAAGCAGTGTGTATACAGTGGGAAATGGTTGAAAATAAAATGTAACATATGACTATAACCTAATATTACTATACAGTGAGAGATAATGAATATGAAAAATTCAGAGAACCATAGGAAGATATGTATGAATTAATGCAAAGCAAAATAGGCAACACAAAAGAATAATATATGCAATGATTTCAATAAAATAAAGGAAAAGTTCATTGAAACCAAACTATGAATAATTGAAACAATAGCAATAGTTCTGGGGAATAAATAATGAAACATAACTCTATCCTCCTCCTCCCCCCCAGACACATTTCACACAGGTCTGAGGAAGAATATTATTATAAAACTAAATTGTTCACATCTTCAAATATGCTAGTTTTATATAATAACTTTTTTTTTCTACAAGGGAAGTTTGGTGGAGAATAAAGGAAGAGATAGATGCAGGACTTCCAGAAATGACCAGGATATAAAAGCAGAACACCCCAATAAAACATCTTTTAGAAGAAAGTAAAGACTATTAGTAGTAAAACAATTTTTCAATTATTAAATATAACCAGGACTGACAATTAAAAAATACTGTTCTAGTCTATGTGAAACATATCAAGTTGGACATATCAAAGAGCTATAAGACATGGTCTAAATGCTTACAAAGCATGTAATTTTGTCCAGTTAGAAAACACAGCCATGACAAATTTAGAAAACAATATAAGACAGAATATTAAATCCCAAATTATATGGTAAGCACGAAGAATGGAGTTGTTCATCCTTTGTTTATGAATAAGACCCATGATTATTATAGGGTAATACCATGACTTGTTTGGCAATTAGATTTAAGTGAGATAGACCTACACAGTCTTCAGCCTCACTCTCTCTTTCAGAATCACTGACGTTCAATAGCAAGACAAAGTCAAAATGACTGGTTATGGCTTAAGATTCAGTGGATAACCAAATTCTAAGCACTCCATAGTACCTGTTCCAGCTATCTTCATGGCCATTAGAATAAATTGTTCTTATTCACCCATTATTCTAAGAAGAAATCTTCACATGCTTAGGGTAGACATCCCCCCAACTCATCATTGTGTTTAAGTCTTGTTTGATAATCCTCAACTTAAGTTGACTCACCTAGTAAGATGGTTTTCCTGATATGTGACTATTGTACTTCTTAAGCCACAAATGTAAGTTGAATGACAGGAGCAGACCAAAGGTGGATGAGAAACCCTGAAGAAGGCTTAGTGTAAAGGGCCAGGACTCTGGAGAAGTATACTTGAAACAAAGTGTTAACTCAGTGGAATTGATGAGATGATTGTTCTCTAGTTCATGTATATACTTAATACTTAGTATGGTGATATAATGGTTCTCTAAGTTCACAAATAATCAGTATGCTGTAATGATATAATTACAATCAAATATATAAGGGCTAAAAAGGACTGGAAGATAGACATTCTACCTTTGACCAGCCTCATGGTGGTTTTCATGCCTGGGCCAGAATAAAGAATTTAGATTCTATTCTTGACCATTCTTGTGCTGTCTATCCTGAGCCTAGACATTACAGCTTAGCAAACCCTAACACCAGAGTTGCTAGTCCTCCCTGAACACTCAATAATTAGGAATATTTCATAGATGAAAGAGATCAGAATATGGTTGGGTATAGTGGGAAGACAAGCCAGAAGAATTATAGAACTTGAGACTAAGAATGCCCCCTAAATTATTACAGATATGTAGTTATCTTAGCTAGTGTTTGAATACTGCTGGGTCTAATGAAAGGAAGTCATTTTATTGGGAAAAAAAAGTTTTAATTGTCAAATATTCTTTCTTAAAAAGATCTGGAAATTTTTTAAAAATGAAATGGGATAAAGACCCCAGCCTTTGGGATGAGAATTTATTATTTGACAAAAATTGCTGGAAAAATTCAAATTAGTATGGCAGAAACTAACACCATACACCAAGATAAAATCAAAATGGGTTCATGATCTAGGCATAAAGAATGAGATTATAAATAAATTAGAAGAACATAAGATCATTTACCTTTCAGACCTATGGAGGAGGAAGGAATTTGTGCTCAAAAAAGAACTAGAGGTCATTATTGATCACAAAATAGAAATTTTCAATTATATTAAATTAAAAAGCTTTTGCACAAATAAAACTAATTTGAACAGGATTAGAAGGGAAGCAGTAAAGTGAGATAACATTTTTACATATAAAGGTTCTGATAAAGACCTCAATTCTAAAAATATATAAAGAATTGACTCTAATTTATAAAAAAAAAAAATCAAGCCATTTTCCAATTGATAAATAGTCAAAGGTTATGAACAATTTTTGGATGAAGAAATTAAAACTATTTCTAGTCATATGAAAAGGTGTTCCAAATCATTGTTGATCCAAGAAGTGCAAATTAAGACAATTCTGAGATACCACTACATACCTGTCAGATTGGCTAAGATGACAGGAAAAGATAATGATAAATGTTGAAGGGGATGTGGGAAAACTGGGACATTGTTGGTGGGATACATTGTTGGTGGAGTTGTGAATGGATCCAACCATTCTGGAGAGCAATTTGGAATTATACTCAAAAAGTAATCAAACTGTGCATATTCTTTCATCCAGAAGTATTTTTATTGGGCTTATATCCCAAAGAGATCTTAAAAAAGAGAAAGGGACCTGTATGTGCAAAAATGTTTGTGGCAGCCCATTTTATAGTGGTTAGAAATGGGAAATTGAAGGGAAGCCCACCAATTGGAGAATGGCTGAATAAATTATGGTATATGAATATTATAGAATATTATTGTTCTATAAGAAATGACCAGCAGGATGAATACAGAGAGGCTTGGAGAGACTTACATGAACTGATGCTAAGTGAAATAAACAGAACCAGGAGATCATTATACACTTCAACAACAATACTATATGATGATCAATTCTGACGGATGTGGCTCTCTTCAACAATGAGAGGATCCAAATCAGTTCTAATTGATCTGTAATGAATAGAACCAGCTAGACCCAGAGAAAAAATACTGTGAAATGAGTATGGACCACAACATAACATTTCCACTCTTTCTGTTATTGTTTGCTTGCATTTTTGTTTTTTTCTTCTCAGGTTATTTTATCTTCTTTCAAATTCCAATCTTTCCTGTGCAACAAGATAACTGTATAAATATATATACATATATTGTATTTAACATATACTTTAACATATTTAACATGTATGGGAAGACCTGCCTTCTAGAGGAGAGGGTGGAGGGAAGGAGGGGAAAAGTTGAAACAGAAATTTTTGCAAGGGTCAATGTTGAAAAATTATGCATGCATATGTTTTGTATATAAAAACTATAATAAAAAATAAAAATAAATGAGCTGAGATTTGTTTCCTTTTACTTTTCACTATTTGAACACTAACCATAAAAATCATGCAACCATGTGGCATAAAAGTGATAAAAATTTGTCTGAGATTAAAAGTACCAAAAAATTGCTAAAATAACAATAAATCAATTGTTTTCATGAAAAGAGTAATACTCATATCTGCATAGTGTTTAAATTTACAGAACACTTTTCTCAGTGTTTAATAGTTAACAAAACTACAGAATTCCTGAGTGAGTTATGTAGGATTTATTAGGACAAAAGTCCACATTATATTTTTCTATATTCTACCTTAAGTTCTACATTTTAAATAAGACTTCTCAATAATAATACCTTCGTACAAACAAATAATCTAACCTAGTTAAAAGTGAAATAAAATAGAGACTACAGTTCAAATAAAGATCTTTGAGTGACAAAAATATCAAAAGGTTTTTTGGTTTTGTTTTTAAATAAAGCTAGACAATTAAAAAAAAAAAAAAGGACAGGATGCAAACAAGGTCAGAAAGACTGACAAAAACAGGAAGAAAAAAAAAAAAGGACCTGATCTTGAGAAAGCAGGAAATCTAACTTGGGGTGCTAAAAATAGATATGTTTTTTCAAAGGTATATAAGTGGCCTCTGTTTTCACTTAGGTATATACTAGAAATCTAGTATAGGCATCTGTTAATAAAATGGATTGCTACACACTGTGTCTCAGAATTGAACACATCTTTTCAAGATGTACATCTTTTTATTTTGAAAGAGGTGGTGTCAATGCAATGATAACTTCAAGTTGCTTAAAAATTTCAAAGAGTGGGAAAGTGAGATGGATAAATAAGGTAGAGTTCCAGGCTCCTTTGATTTCAAAATCTGTGGTTAGCCTTCTTCCAAAAAAAAAAAAAAAAAAAAAAAGACTTCATGGAAAATATTCATTAGACTATTGACATTAGCCAAGTAAAAATGCATCTAATTGTAATTTCCCTCTGGCCTCTGAAATATTTCAAAATAAGTCTAAATCATCTTCTAAAAAACAACATTTCAAATATTTGGTGACAAGAATTGCTAAGTTGCCTAGTAAGGGTAATTGACTGAGTTATTCAATTTTTAGTTCACCTTACTTAAATTAAACAATCAAATACAATACCTTAGGGGAAAACAATCAAGCACAAGCATTAGAGCTAGACTATATGAGAAAAGACTTTTGATGTGGAACTGTCCCATGAAAGGAGGGTTCAGGTAGATTGAAAAAAACTTTGTCATGCCCTATTGGGCATATAAATTTTCAAATGATTTAAGAAGGGAGTCATCAGAGAGACTGGAGCAAGAGAAGTGCTCTAATAAAACTTTACATAATCTAGAGGAAAGAAGAAGCCTAGGCTTCAGCTTTGTCCTGTGACAACTTTAGCAAGGTAATGACTTTGTAAGATTCAGAGGACATGGGGGAATGTTGATTTCCCATCTTTTCCTATGATGGAATGCCAGATGATCTGCCAGAAGTGTCTGCATTTAGATCTAAGGCCAGATTAAAGATCATTTCATGGCCGCACAATGAGCTGAGTAAAGAAATTACACCAGGACTAAAGAGAAACTCAAGCATTCGCATGGGAGAAAAGGACTTCAAGATTCTAGGAACTATGAACTACCCCTTTGTTGATGATATTCTCTAAGCTTTATCCTATTTTCCCCCTGTACTTGGTACATACTTGTGGGACCATCCAGATGTTTTATACCAACTGTTTTTGTTGTATCAACTTAGTAAGTATTCCTAGAAATTATTCCTAAATAATAATCTTGAGGAGGGAAGCACATAGATGTGGGCTTGAGCTAATGACTCCCAGGGGTATCCTTAGTCCCTGAGGAGATGTAGCCTTGATTTCAGACCCAATACTTGTCTTCAAGACTTGGAATTATGATAAGGATCCCCAGAGTTTATATTGGCTACACTTTTTATCAGATAAAGATTGCCTGTACTTTCAACCATTCTTTCTATGAAATTTTTATGTACCTTCATGTTCAAGTTTCTCAATATCTCTATTAAAACGGGAAGTTCAAAATTGAACCCAAAACTTCAAAAGTGTTATAACTAATGTAGAACAGTTTGTTGCTGGTCCTCCACCTCCCCACCCCAACTAAGTATTCTTCACTCTACAGTGACTATTATGACTTATAATTATATTAGACTTTTTAGCACACACAACACATTGCTGCCTCACACTGGATTTGGAAAAGAAGTAAAAATTGTAATCAAACCGAAGTAGAAAATGCCTTCATTAGCACTAATTTTGGCTAAAATTTTAAGTACTGGGGATAAAAATTGAAAAGTAAAACAATCCCTACTTCCAGGGAACTTGCATCCCAATTATAGGAGACAACGCAACTTTGGGTACAAGGTAGATATAAAGGCCCAGTGGTCTTTAGCAAGCAGCAGAAGGGTGAATGACAAAACCCAGAAGTCCTTAGGGAAATGAACTTTCTATTTAATACTCTCCCCCTTCATATCCATTATATACTTGTATAACTGAGGCTTAGATAAGTATCACTTTATGTATTTGTCCTCATTAAATTTCACTGTTTAAAGTTTTGTCCAAACTTTCAGAACTGAAAAATTTTAATGAATCATGCTACTTACTTTTCTTCAGAACAAAAATAGCACTTTTCACCTACCCACCCTGACAAAAAAAGGCATGGTTTTACTCTGCACGCCCTACTAATTCAACCTTCTAATTTTTCCCCCTTTTTTTCATTCTTGACCTCTTCAAATAACTGGTTTATTTACCACACTGAATTTGCAAATCAAAACAACTCTGAAGTTTTACTTCACGCTAGGTAAATTAGCAAAGATGACTAAAGATAGAAACAGCTTCAAAGAACTGTGTAAAGACAGATACATTAATACATTGTTGGTGGAACTATGAATTGGTCCAACTTCTTCCAAAAAGCAACTTGTAATTATGCTAAAGGAGCAGCATAAATGTCTTTATCTTAAGAGATCCAAAGCATGTAAAAGATGTAAAAAATTTTAAAAAACAAAAAACAAAATGTATACCAAAATATCCATAACAACATTCTTAAGTGGTAGCAAAGAATTGGAAACAAAGTATGTGGACAATAACTAAACCAATAGTGACATGTGAAAGTGGTGCATATCAATCAATCAATAATTATTTATTGTTATACAAAATAAGTAGAACCTATAAATTAATTGAAATAATAACTATAACAATGTAATTGCAAAAAAATCAGTTTTGTATAATTATAATAGCCCTAGAGAAGATATAGGACAATATACTATCCTCTCTTCATTAAAAGCTGAAGAATATATACTGTCAAAATATATTCATTGTGCTAGTTTCTATTTTTGCCTTTTCTGTTATAATTTTTTGTTACAAAAGGAAATACTATCTGAGTGAGGGAAAAGAAGGGCTATTTTGAGAAAAGAAAAGATAAGTAATATTTTTTTTAAAAATTCTTCTCTCATTATTCCAGAATTTGAAGTAAATTATCAGAAGGTCCCCACAAATAGGAATTCCTGAAGAATCTCACCTTCATGGAACCATTCATTCACTTGCACTCTTCATCAATTATCCTGAATGATATTGATAAATATCTTTGATAAGCATGTCTCAATCTACATTAATTTGATATTGAAAACCAGACAGCCATTAAACATTGTCATCCTTTTGTTCCATCTGTGACAAATCATGACCTTAATCATGCAAGAGAGCTAACTGTCTGAATAATAGTCTTTAAGGTTGCACTTTGTTATGAGCAAACACTGTTTTATTATCAATAAAGAATAAAAAGTAGAATCTTGAATTCTTTGTATACTTTTTAGTAACTGGTAATGTAAAGCTGTAATACGATATATAAGATTTTATTTTAGTAATTATTCTTCTCATATTTCCATTAAGTAGACACTCAATTTATGTAAAAATGATAGTTATAAAATTTTATAAAGAAGAGAAAGTAGGAAATAAGCCAGTAGTTACTGGAGTCCTCTTCTTTACCTTTTTCCATGATTCTTCTCAGTCACTGATTTTAGCTATTTTATGAAGTGATACAGTTCATAACATTGCACTTTCCATCTCTATAAGTTTTTTGTTTGTTTTTATGGGAAAAGAAATCTATTCTGAACTTAAGCATTCCAAAAATTATTTTCCCATTGCGACTACCACAAAAGACAATTTTATGTGAACCCATGAATCTCCACATCTTACTGATTGCTTTTTAAAAGTATACTATATTCTATGTTACTTTAAAAAATATCTTGCTTATCTGTGCTTCCTTCCAAACTTCCTACTGTTCTTTATGTTTTTTGAAATACTATATTTCCCCCATTTTAATACCAGTATTGCTTAATTACCCTCCTCATCTCTCAATTTTAAAATGAAAGATAGAAGAAAAGCCCTTGTAACAAATAAGTAAAAATGAACCCACATTGTGGTGGTCATTTCCAAATGCATGCTTCTGTAGCCTATGTAGCTCTTTATTGAGAGGTGGTTAATGTGCTTCATCATAGATCCTCTGAAGATATGGCTGATTATTGAACTGATCAGACTTCTTATGTCTTTTAAACTAATTTTTCTTTACAAAATTGCTACATTTGCATAAATTGTTCTCCTGGTTGAGCTTCCTTCATACTATCCCAGATTCTTTGAAATACAATATAAGTATATTTCTTATGGCACAATCATAATTTATTACATTCATATATCACAGTTTGCTTTTTTTTTCAATCATTCACCAGTTGTCTGAGACAGTGGGAGGTACCCTTTAGATTTTGGGATCTTTTCTTTTTCCTCTCTTTAATACTCCCATCAGGATCAGAAAGTTTGGTTTGCTTGTGATTGCTCCTTGCCATTATTCTTCTGTTTATGTTGAATTATTTGCATTCTCAGGAGCAGGGAGGAGAGAGAGAAAGGGAAAGAATATGGAACTCAAAGTTTAAGATACAAACGTTAAAATTTGTTTTTACTTGTTACTGGGAAGAAATAAAATACTAAAAAATCTACAAAAATAAAGAAGTCTTTCCCAATCATCTTCAAGTCTTTCCCTCTATAGACTACCTCTAATTCATATAATGATATATATATAGTTTGTATATAATTGTTTCATGTAATCTCCCCAACAGATTGTAAGTTTCAATTAGGCAAGGACCATTTTTTTACTTTCTTTCTATCTCCTGCAACTTAATACAGTACCTGGCACAGAGTAGGTATTTAATACCTGCTAACGGAAATGGCTCCTGCCTAGTTAACCAATTGTTTACCAATTTATCAATTGTTTAGATAAATCCACTTCATTTTTTGTGATTTTGTAACATGTTTACCATGGGGTATGCTTTTTAACTCTATTTAAGAAAGCATTTATGACACCTAGGTTAGAAGTTTTTGTGTTACGTATATTTTAGCCCTTTTAAAAATCTTAATACTGAACTCTTTTCCCACATTTTTATCATCCTTTATTATACTTACACCTTTGTACTGAAGTACTGCCAAAGATCATACTGACCTACTTTAAATTTTCTTATTATTTTAAAATTACTTATTAATCTTCTTTATTGTTTGTATCACTAGTAATTCCCCAAAACTCCTTTTCTTTGGGACAATACTTAAAGCTTTTTCTACATAGTAAAATCTTCCTGATTTATTGCTTCATTGGCAAAAATTGAAAAGAACCTGGAATTACTTTCATGCCATGAAAAAGCATCAAACAACTATTTTATGAAGAAATACTATGGCATAATAGATGTAGCTCTGAATATGGAGTCAGGAAACCTAGGTTTGATTCTTATCTCAGGCATTTCTTTGCTGTATGATAATTAAATAAGTCACTTCATAACTCAGAAATCGTTTCACCCATCTGAAAATGGAGAAGTTAATGAGGAAACTGCTTTGCAAGCTTGAAAGCAGTATACAAATGAATTATTATATTAATTTGTGCTATTTTCTTCCTACCTATTCTCTTCTTTAATATTAATGACCTATAATATCCCTGGTGCAGGTTCTCCCTACAGTGATGCAGAGAACAATCACTTGCCAACAAGTATTTATTAAGCACTTGCCGTATTTTGGGCACTTGGGCCCACTATTGTATTGTATTGCAATATAATAGTGAAAACATCTCTGCTTTCAAGATTATATTCAACTCAACTTTTTTTATGGGGGCAAGGAATTGAAAATGGAAGGAATGCCTGTTCACTAGGGAATGGCTAAATAAGTTGTGGTATATGAATGTAATTGAAATACTATTTTTCTATGAGAAATAATGAGCAGGCTGATTTCAGAAAAACTTGATGAACTAATGCTGAGTCAAATGAGCAGAATCAGAAGAACACTGTACACCCTAACAGCAACATTGTGTCATCAACTATGATAGATTTAGCTCTTCTCAGCAATAGTGATCTAAGACAATCTAATAGACTTACTTGGTATGAAAACTACTATCCACATCCAGAGAAAGAACTATGAGAACTGAATGAAGACAGAAGCATATTATTTTCACTTTTTTTTTTTTTTTTACTTTCTCATGGTGTTTCCTTTTTGTTATTTTTTTCAAAACATGATTAATATGGAAACGTTTAATATGACTGTATATTTATAACTGGAATTAGGAAAAACACTTTGTATTAAGTGTGTCTGGTAAAAAAATTGATATCCAAAAATCTATAGGAAGTTAACAGAAATCTGTAAGATTAATGGACATTCTTCAATAGACAGAATCTGTCAGAACACTATTTTCAAAAGAGAAAGATGCAAATTACCAATAGCCACCTGAAAAAAATGTTCAAAAACAAAGAAATATAAATTAAAATGATCTTAATTACACCAAGAATATAGCTGATGAAATGTATTTTCTTTTTGATATAGAAGAAGAGAGGGCCTATGGATACAAGATGTTTCATATCTAGTTATTATATCAGTTGATTATAATCAACTTTTTTTCTTTGTTACAAGAAAAAGCCTGGTGGATGACTGATTGGTATAAAAACCTAAAGGTATGCATATAGCTAAATAAAATAACCCTGAATCTATCAAGCTAATAAATATGCAAAGAAATGGGAACACATTGTTTTTTGGGGGACTAGAAAAGACTGCATGCTCTTTCATTATTAATAAAGTTATAAATTCAAATACTCTGGAAAATAATTTGGAATTATACAAAATCAAAATTATCAAAAAGTGTATGGAAATAGAAATGTTCATAGTAGCATTATACATACATATATATGTATATGTATATATATATATATAGACATATATATATATATATATATATATATAAAACAACAGAGTATAATTACATATACCCAAATAAAGAGGAACAGCTGAAAAATTCTGGCACATAAATATAGTGGAATATTATATATTCAAAAGTAATGATATGAATATAAAGAATTTATGATATAAAGGGATATTAAGAATTTAGAAAAAACATGGGAATGCTTGTATGAAGTGATATAGAATAAAAAGAAAGCAGAACCAAAAGAATATAGTGTCTATTGCAATGTTGATAAAGTTAACATGGAAAGAAAATAAAATTTTGTTTAAATATAACTGTCAATGTTCTAAACATGCTGTTAAAGTTAAAGGATCCAGCTTGCTTTGCTTAACAATCAATAAACTTTTTTATGAAGTTTTATTAAATTAATTTCATAAAGAGGGTGTTGTATACATGTTTGTTGAGAAGTGTCTGCCACTGATTTTATTAAAAACAAACAAAAACAAAAACAATAAGTTTCATTTTATGGAATGTACTTCATATATGTAATTTTTGCCCTCAAGTATTTTAAGATGCATACACATAGGGGAGACTAAGTACACAAAAAATAACCATTATAATTATTGATTTTATTAAGCATGAAAAAGTTAAAATTAACAATATACAGGTATGTTTAGATTTCTGTTGGAAAGTGTCTATTGCATCAAAACATAACCAAAAAAAAAAAAAAGTATTCTCTTACCTTCTTAGACTCTCTCTGAGGCCAAGGACTATATCTCCTCTCATGCATTTAAATTAAGTAGCTGTTAAGTGTAAGGTACTCTACTAGGTGCTGATTATACAGAGACAAAAAACACAATCTCTGCTTTCAAGAGGCTTTCATTCCATTGAGGTTTCACAGTATGGGTATTCTCCTTTTGTTCTGTTCATAGCCTTACCACAATAGTGAGCACATACAGGCCTGGTTGATTAAGGCAGGGAATGTCAGTCAAAAACAAAAATTATTAAGATGATTGGCGAGTTGAGAATACTAGTTTGGAACCTTCAGCAACTAGCCTTCTCAGGAAGGACAATTTGAGCTCACATTCAAGTTTTTTGGACAAGAATCTTCAGAATTACAAAAAAAAAAAAAAAAAAAATCATTAAATTCTCTGAAAGATGATGAAATTTTTAAGGAGAGAGAAGAAACCCCAGCTCACCTGGGATGTGGATGCCAGAAGCCCAGAGGTCATTTCTTCCACCTCTGTGCTTTGTTTAGGGAGAAGGTCATACTTCTCAGGCAGAGCTGGGAAAGAAAAAAGAACCATGAGAGAACATCCCCCAGCTCTCAGACCTCCAAGGCTAGAACCTGAAACATTTCATTGGGATATGACCACTTCCTCAAGCATATACAGGTCAAAGGGGATCCAGTAGGATTCTTGATTCTAACCTGTGGTCTAAGAGGTTCCAGAGCACAGAATTCTATGCATTTTGAGAATCAGACCATAAATATAAATTCAAATCTCTGTTCCCAAGTGTGCTGATAATGAATGTGTTATATACCCTCTCTGCTTTCTAACTTAAGAAAAATATTACCATTTCCCTCCCAACTTCAATTTTACAGTTTCTTCAGAGAAAGCATGCTTTAATTTTATTGTTAATGAAATAATGTCACACAAAAGAAAGAATACAGAACTGGTCTGATTATAAATTGGGTTCTATCACTAACTAACTACAGGTATTAAAGCAATTATCTTTATTTCTCCAATAACAATTTGCATGTTTGTAAAATAAGCACTACCATATCTATCTACTAGTTTCTCTTATTCTTGTGGAGATAAAAAATGAAAATAAAACCAAAAGCTTTTTGTCAAGTAAAAGGCTTTATTCATAAACACACTACAAAAACAACCAGTGTACAGAAACCAAATGAAATAAAAGTTTATAAAATAGTTGGTGATTGGGCTATTGTTTCTCAAAGGAATAATTAAGAGTAAAAAGAATGACTCTGGAGTCAGAGTACATGAGTTCAAATCTTACCACCAATATTTTTTGGTTGTTACCTCAATTTAAAAAAATCTAACTTTATGATTCTAATATTGACTTCCAAGAGCTTTTTTTTTTCCTCTACAAAAACGCTAAAAAGTGAGGCTAAAGGCTAAATAGACTGGAGGGAGGGGGGAGCAAGGAGAAGAGACATCTAAGACTATAAATATACTCACTTATACCCTAAAGCCAAAAAGACCTTCCTCTTTCCAACTCTACACAATTTCTGATAGAACCAGAGCTATTTAGCAGAAAAAATTTCCATATAGTTTCAGAAAAAGCTGTGCAATGGTATTATAAGCCTGCTTCATATTCTCAAACTCTGATTTTTTTTTTAATGTGTCCCTACTGAAAAACTTTTCTCCTGCCACTACTGCAACCATTGTCCAATTAACAATGCATTATCTTACCAACCTAGGACTCAAATTCTTAAGCCAATCCTTCCCTAGGAAAATTGGGGTTCATGAAGGAGGGATTGCAAAGGTAGACCTTAAAGATTCAGATGGTGTTTAAGAGATAGAAAATAGCTAGGGCCAGGCATACTCACAATCTGGGGCAGTCATTCTCCTCTGCATCAGAAAACTCCAATCAGGAAATTCATCATTTTAATATTTTTGTACACAATATATTTTTTTCTTTCCTCTTCTGTTTTCTTATAATGAAAGTCCCTTTTGGAAAAGCTATAACCTGTCTTGGCTGAATAAAGAGGACAGTGGTTTTTGTTGTTATTATATGGGTTTTTCCCCCTACATTTTGAACAATATATATTCAGGAATCAATGTACCCTAGATAAAGATATATGTTAGTGGCTAAGAGATTAGATCAGATTAAGAATGAAAAAAAAAAAAATATATATATATATATATATATATATATATATATATATATATATATATATGAGGAAGATGGAGAGAAAGAATGAGGAACCAAGGTAAAAATGGAAAGTGGGAAGAAAGAACAAAGTAGAAGATGGAAACTAGGATCAGCTATGGATTTTGATCATGTTCTTCCTGACCTATTCAATCCCATACCCTCCCCCAAGTGCTATTTTGCCTTTGTCTGTCACAGCAGATATTTCTCCCCTCTCACAATATATGATCCTTACCTTTCTTCTCAAACATATTCACTAAATCTTCCATAGTCACTCTTTCTTCGTTGTTCACTGGATGCTTGGTTTTTTTTCCAAGTACTGTTTCCTAGGACAAAATGGTCAGAAAATGTTCCAGCATTCTCCAACTATACAAAGGTTCTAAAGAAAACCCTAATATGAGTCCCTCTAAGAGAGATCCTTTTTTATATTAATATCCTCACATTCTTTTGAAAAAGACTCTATAGAAGGAAAAATAAGTTCCCTTTAGATGGAGCCTTTTTCACTCTGGGGTTCATATCTTACTCCCCTACAGAGATTATATTCCCTGGTATCTCAAGTTAGATTCCTTAAAACTCTACTTGGACTATTGCTATTGTAGAAAAGCAAAGGACTGAGTCACAGGAGGAAGCTAACAGTCTCAGTCTCACTGACTTCAGGCCTTTCCAGAGGTAGCTAGAGACACAAAATAAATAAATCCAAAACAATAATTTCCATTTCCTCCACAATTAACTCATTGCAGGGTGCTAGGCATTAGAGAAATTAAAGATTTCACAAAGAATATGAAGGTTTTCCCTCAAGAGGTTTACAAGATAAAACTGTAAGTCACAGGACAGTCAAAAAGTTACACACACAAACAAACACCTGGAGCCCTTTAATAACTGGTGTGCACACAGTGAAGCATCTACACACAGATATATGAGGCTCCTCTTCCTTTTTTATCCAGAGACAGAACTAGAGATGCACAGAAATAGGGCTCCTACTAATGCAGAGAGAGAGACATAGAGATCAACTACTCTCTATTTCTCACACTTGAAGCATGAACACAGGGGCACAGTGACACAGGCTCCTCTCTTCTGTTACAAGCACCAACACACACAGAGCTCCTCTGCCCTCTTATTTCTCACATACCCAGATCTAGGGTTTATCTCCTCTCTTTCTCTGCTTCTCTCTCTCTCTCTCTCTCTCTCTCACACACACACACACACACACACACACACACACACACACACACACACACATATACAGACACAGAGCTTCTCTATATAGACATATATATCACAGGAGTCTTCTTTTTCTATTTTCACACACAAAGAAGCAGGGATGTACTATTTTTTTCCCCAAAGAGAGACAAAAATACAGAGCCCCAGTTCTCTGTCCCTTTTATTTCCCCACCCTACACATGGCTCTTCTCCTACCAGACACACACATTGATTTCCCCCCCACTTTTCACATACAGACACATGGACACAGAGCTCCTCTCTCCTCACACACTCAAGTTTGCATGTTTCCTCTCCTCTCTGCCTTTTCTATGATTCCTTGATGGCAGTTCCTTCCCTCTATTAATGATCAATAATTGCTCCTGTTTGTTTGTACATGATTATTTGTACATTATCTCCCTTAGTTTGTGAGCTCCTTGAGAGCAAGGACTGGTTTTTGTCTTTCTTTGTATCCCCAGCACTTAGCACAATGCCTGGCACATAGTAGGTGCTTACTAAATGTTACATGACTGACACACAGCTCCTGTCCTCTGACCCAAACAGGGTCACTCATATGCAAACCATATACATATACACATATAGGACTGCTTGTGCATGTACACACACAAACACACCACAAATCAAGACACCCAGAACTCTCCTACACACAATGTTTCTCTTCTTCCCTCCAATATTACTCCCCCCACAAACACGTACACACACAATGTTCCTCTCTCCTCTTCTGTTGCAAACAAAATTTCTCTCATACATGGAGACATAGGCTCCTCTCCTCTTTTTAAACAAATATGTGTACACTGAGCTCCTCTTTTTACACAGAGCTCCCTTCTTCCCCTACATACAGATACACACACACACACACACACATACACACACGGTGCACCTCTCCTATCCTCCCAATTTCTTTGTGTGTGTCTCTCTTCTAGACTTGAATGTTCTCTACATATAACATACATACAGTTACTCCATCTTTAACTCACACAGATAGGCTGACACAAAGCTCCTCTCTTCTCATGCAAACATAAACACTCACACCAATACTGCACTTCTATTTTCTCAAAGCCACAGAGGGCTTCTTCTCTCTTCACAAACACACACAGCCAGGGCTCCTATTTTCCTAAGCATACATACATAGAGTGATATTCTCTCTCTCTCTCTCTCCCTCTTCCTCCCTTTCCCCTCCTTCCCTCTTTTCCTCCCTCCCTCTCCTTCCTTCCCTCCCCCTTCCTCTTCCTCCCTTTCCCCTCCTTCCCTCTTTTCCTCCCTCCTTTTCCCTCCCCCTCTCTCCTTCCTTCCTTCCCTTCCTCTCTCCCTCTCCCTCCTTCCCTTTCCCTTTCTCTCCCTCCCTCCTTCCCTTCCTCCTTTCTTCTCTCTGTCTCTGTCTCTTTCTCTGTGGCTCTGTCTGTCTGTCTCTGTCTCTGTCTCTGTCTCTCTCTCTCTCTCTCTCTCTCTCTCTTTCTCTCTCTCTCTCACACACACACACACACACACACACACACACACACACACATGCACACACACACACAAGCATATAATATCCATGAATTCAGGGATCTTTTCCTTTACACACACACACATTCTTTCTCCTTTGTAACACAAACAGATACTGGGTTCTTCTCCTACAAACACAGGGATAAAGGGCTCCACTCCTTTCACAAACACAGACATAGGTCCTCTCTTCTTTTCATATACAGACTCCAGGGTCCTTTCCTCTTTTCATACACAAAGAAGAACAATAGCACTTGTTCTCTCATATCTGCGCATGCACCCATAGTATTCTTCTCTCCTGTCACACTCCTACATAGTGGTCCTCCCCTTTCACACACATGCAAACATATTTAAAGCTCCTCTCTCCTCACATACCTAGGTTAGCATATCTCCTTTCTTCTTTCTCTGGCTTTTCTATGATTCTTTGATGACAGTTCCTTCCCTCTATTGATGACCTATAATTGCTCCTGAATGTAGTTTGTACATGATTGTTTGCGCATTGTCTCCCTCAGTTTGTGAGCTCCTTGAGACCAGGGACTGGTTTTTGTCTTTCTTTGTATCCCCAGCTCTTAGCACAATGCCTGGTACACAGTAGGTGTTTAATAAAGGCTAGATGATTGATCCACACAACTCCTTTCCTCTGACCCAAACAGGACCACTCACATGCAAACCATGCACATGCACACATTCATGACAACACATGCATGACACACACACAAATCTACAAAGCTCCTCGCTCCTCTTTTCACAGATAATGACAGGGATATGGACACATGCTCATACCTATACATAGAAGTCTTATCTGAAACAGTGTTCTTACTCTTTTCAAGACACAGGGGCCACTCTTCTCTCATACAGATGTCTACTCTCACCCGCGCATGCACGTACATACATACACACACACACACACACACACACACACACACACACTCACACTGTCTCTAGTCCTCTTTACTCACACAAAGATACAAAGCACCTCCTTCTCTCCTTTTCACACGTAGACATCTTTGAGGTCTTCTCTTAGAGACTAGTAACACAGAGTCAATCTCTGGCACATACACATACAGCTCCTCCCCTCCCCACTCCCAGACACTATACATGGAACTTCTCTACCCTCCTTATCAATCACAGAACTCCCTCTTAGATTATCTCCAAAATATCCAAAATATCTTATATGCACAAAGTTGTATACATGTTATCTCATTAGCCTGCAAGCTCTTTGAGAGCAGGAATCATTTTTCTACATTTCTTTGTTTGCCCAACACTTAACACAGTGCCTTGTATATAGCACATAGTAAGCACTCAATAAATGCTCTGTCTCTGAGATCTCACAGATACCTCCTCTTCTTTTTACACACATAGGAAGACTCTCTCTCACACACACATATACACATCTACATACATATACAAACTCACAGAGGGTTCCTTTCTCTTCCTCTGTCATATAGTTCTTCAATCTTTCTCCTACTACATACATGTGCACACATGTGGTTCTTTGCCTTCTCTTCACACACAAACACATGGACAGACTTTCAGACCTAGATATAGGGTCCTTTCCTCTTTTCACATTCAAACCTAAAGACAATGATAGGATCACACCTACCTCCAGTACCTCCGTTTTCTATCCCTCCCCTTTCCCCTCTCTAATCCTTGGACAGGGACTTCTCCCTCTCCCTCCCTCAGTGATTGCGTCCTTCTGAGGAGGAGGAGCCTGAGTTGACTCACCAGTCTGGAGCCTCCAGAGAACAAAGGGACCAGCAACTGCCACGTAGTCAAACTAAGGTTCCTGACACCTGCAGAGCTAATGAACTACTCTTCCCAGAAACCTTCTGGTCAAAGTACTCCAAGTCCAGATTCCATTTCCCAGAGCAAAAAGCCCTTGAGGCTGTGAATCCTGGAGGGTTTCTAAAAAGCAAGAACTCTCAGCATTCTGGGAAATGTAGTTTGGGCTTCACTTTTGCCTGTGTATACTGCCCAGTCTTTACATTTAAGGAAGCCTACTATACTATGAGGCTGATCTGAGACAGATCTAAGTAAAGTTCTAGGTTTTATAACATCATAGATTCATTCTAATTCTTTTACTGGTTCATCACATACACAAACTCACAGACACAGACACAGTTCCTTTCTCCTCTTCTGTCCACAGGAAGAAATAGTTTTCTTCAGCCAATGCCATGCTTATTACCTGTGGGGATCCTGAAAGGTTCTGTCCTGGACCACCTTCTCTTTTCCCTTCATTCCATCTTGCATGGGATCTCAGTCATTTCAACTAGATTTATCTAACCATGATTTCTCTCCTGAGCACCACTTTTATCCTCAAATAACTTTTGGAACATTTCCAAAACAATTCATTATCTTTCCCCACCTTCATCTTTCCAACTTCTAACTTCCTGTTAAGGATGCAATTTTTCCAGTCAATTCCTCATTCAAATTCACCTATCATATCCAGTCTGCTGTTGTCTGTTTCGATCTTTAAATTACTTCTCATATACCTCCCCTTTTCACCAGTATCAAATTGTTTTGAAGTTTCCTATTTAGTAGTGGAGTTCAACACACACTACTGCCACATCCCCTTCCTGCTCAAATTCTTTTCATTATTTTCTCTGAGATTCTTGATCGTTGTAATGATTTTTATTATTTTATCTAGGACTATAATGCAACTGTAGTATTTTTATTGATATGGCACTGAAACTATAAATTAATTAGATCTTTTTATTATGTTAGCATAGCATAACTATGTTCAATTAATATCTCTTCAGGCAATTTCATATTATCTTGCCTCCAGTGCTTTTCCAGTGGATCCTGTCGACTCAAGATCCATACATTCTTCCTCACCTCTCTATTCTCTCCTTGGAATTCCCAGAAAGTCTTCCTTTAACAGCCCAGGACATAGTCTTCACTTGAGGCCTTCTCCAATATTCCAGAAGACATCCCATATCCAGTTCCCCTCCTACCTTTTGAACATACTCCCCCAGGCCTTACCTTTGCCCACTTCTACTTGCTATTAAGTGCACCTCCATGGGACACAGTATTATCACTTGGTCATGAGTTTAAATCCAAAAATCATTTACCATCTTTAATTGCTCCTTCTCCAATCACAGATTTTCTTCTTGGACTCATTTTTCATTAGCTAACATACTTTTTCTCATGCCAGTGATTCTGAATCAACCCTCCCTTCCCCCTGTGAACAAAGCTAATTCAAACAAACAGTAACAGTAACACCAATACTGTGAATGATCAACAGACTTGGTTCTTCTCAGTGATTCAGTGATAACACCAAGAATGTAGAATGATCAACAGACTTGGTTCTTCTCAGTGATTCAGTGATAACACAAGAATGTAGAATGATCAACAGACTTGGTTCTTCTCAGTGATTGAGTGATCCAAGGCAATCCCAATAGACTTTGGATGGAAAACACCATCCTCTTCCAGAAAGAGAACTATGGATAATGATTATAAACAAATACATGTTCTGTTCCAAAAAAAGATAATTAAAAATACTTAGCAATATGATTCATGAAATAGATGTGACTGGCGATTATCACTTTAGAAGTATCCTTGATGTTGGAATGTGTTGGTTACTGTGTAGTTAACTGACAAGGAACAAACTGTTTATGTTTATACTATGTAGGGTATAATTTATTTTACATTGCTGGAAGGCAACTTGAACATAAGAAGTAACAAACACTCATTTGCACAGGCAATCCAACTTAGGCAACAGGTAAATGACCATTGTAGTTACTCAGCTAATTGATGGTTCACTTGAGAGAAGATGCCCTAACAGAGTTTGTCCACAAAACTATCATTCTCCCACCTTTGATACAAAATTTGACACAGCACCAGCAGTGATAACCACCAAAATGGAACTATACAGGCTACATGACCTGGAAATGTAGGGATGGCCTTTCAGATTCAGAATAGCCTCTATAGCCACTTAAACTTTCTGCTTTCTATGATAACTCTATAGTCTTTCAACAATTATAAATGTAATGTTTTTAAAATATTAGATCAGGTTGTAGTAGTCACAGATTCAAAGAAACTCTTTTTGGACCTCAGGTACCAGTCACTCCAATTCATACTTGAAAAGAAACCCCTCTGCAACATCCCCACCAAAATCATCCAGTTTTGCTGAAGTTTCTAGAGGGGGAGAATTCACTCTTTCCTAAGCAATCAATTCCCTTTTTTCTAGCGCTCCAATTGTAAGTTCTTGTTTAATAAAGTTTAAATTTATCTCTTTGGAACTTCCACCTTTTGTTCCTAGTACAAACAATTAGGTTCAAGATGTATTTCTATGTTAGGTATTGGAAATATCAAAACAAAAAAACAAAAAACAGTACTTGAGCTTAAGAGGATTAAATTCTACTTGATGAATGGGGATGCAAAAGTAACAAAGATAAAGCTATATAATGGAATTTAAGAAGGGAGAACACATTAATTAGCTAGTTCAAGAAAGACTTCTTTCAGCAGGTAGTAACCTTAGATGAATCTTGAAGGAACCTAAGGATTCTAAGAGGTCAAGGTAATGATTCCTACATTCTAGGAAGAGAAAACAAGAGATGGAATGCCAAATTTGAGAAGGAAAAGCAAACAATTCTAAGTAAAGGCAGCTAAGTGATGAGGTGAGCCAGTTCTGGAATAAAGTTCTGAGTTCAAATTTGACCTCCGATAATAAGCTGTGTGACCCTGGGAAAGTCACTTATACCTGTTTGCTTCAATTTCCTCATTTCTTAAAAAAAATGCAGAAAGAAATAGTAAATCACTCCACAAGTCAAACATAACTGAACAGTCCATAAAGCAGTATGGTACAGGGAAAAGTAGAAAGAGCCTGGGTTCAAATCTCACCTCTGTCACTACCTACGTGTATGATCTTAGGCAAAGCACCTAATTTCCCTGGGTCTCAAATTTCCTCTTCTGTAAAATGAGTGGTTTGGCCTATATTCACAATTTTGTAATTGATTTGGCTAAAAGATAGGTCTAGAAGAGGAGGCTGGAGCAAAACTGTACAGAGTTTTAAATGCCATACTAGGAGGTTTCCATTTTATCCTATAAATAACAAGGAGGCAATGGAGTTTCTTGAATAGAAGAATGGCATGACAAAATAAAGGAAAACAAGTTTAATTCCTCTTCCCTGTGACAGTGCTTCAGATGCATAAAGACAGCTCTCATATCCAAATTGTCTTGTCTTTTCCAGTAGAAATGCTCCCAGTTTCTTAAAAGTTTCTTCATTTATTCTTCATGTGGACTTTCCTTCCTACAGACATTCTCTAGTTGATCAATATCTCTACTAAAATGTAGTTCCCAGAAATATGAAATTACAGATCTGGTCTCACCAGAGCAGAGAACAAGTGGGTCTGTTGAATTACTCGGTCTTGTTAACATAGCTTCAGATCACATTTTGTTGTTCCCAAAAAAACTCCTTCCAATTATTTGAACAAGACATTCCATCTTCTGACTCTGAACCTTTTTCTCTGACTGTTCCCTCTGCCTGGAATGTTCTTCATTTCTACTGACTAGTTTCCCTAACCTATTTCAAGCCCCAGTTAAGATCTCCTCTCTCCAGATTCTTCTTAATAGTAGCATCTTCCCTTAGTTGATTTCCCCCCTATTTATCCTGAATATAGGTATTTGCATAGTTGTCTTTCCCATTAGATAGTAATCTCCTTAACTACAGGGAGTGTTCTTTGCTCTTCTTTGTATCCTCAAGATTAGTCGGCTGACACATAGAAGACTTCTTAATAAATGCTTATTGACTGATATTTCTGATTCATACTGAAATTGCAGTCCACTAAAACTCCTGGCTCTTTTTTCACACATAAAGCTCCTTAGCCATATCTCCTTTATTTTGCACTTGTAATTTATCTTGATGCTATCCTCCTACATTCCCAAAATCCTGTCCAGCATGCAGAATTTATCTAAACCATCTTCCACTATCTCCACAAGCTACTTGCAAAAGTGAAACAATTCCAATTTAAGGCAAAATGGAGTGCCTGAGTCATCCAAAATTTCAGTGGGGAGTCCTAATGGCTACCTTATTGCAGAGAGATGATGCCCATCTCTGCCAACTATCTACATGGATACTTTGGCTTTATGTGTGGAAAAAAAGCCAGGAGTTTTAGTGGACTGCAATTTCAGTATGAATCAGAAATATCAGTCAATAAGCATTTATTAAGAAGTCTTCTATGTGTCAGCCGACTAATCTTGAGGATACAAAGAAGAGCAAAGAACACTCTTCTGTAGTTAAGGAGATTACTATCTAATGGGAAAGACAACTATGCAAATATGTATATATTTTATTCCTAAATTTGCTGCCTTAATAGTGTTATTCCCAGTCTTTCTTTTGACAAGTGGATTTAATAATATAGAAAGCAAATTTAATGACCTAGAGAAATAGTTCACCTCAGATCCTACTTGTACAAACTTTGAGGGAAAGTGCATCACGGTGAATAATGCATCATTCAGCTTTCCCAAAGAGCCCTCTTCTCACAGACCAACACTACCATCCCTACATCCAGTCTCTACACATACTTCTTCCACAAGCTGATGGGGCCAGGAAGTAACAAACAACAAACAACAAACGAACAAACAAACAAACAAAAAACACTTTATGGTACCCAACAGACGAAGATGCTCATAGCTTGTTTCTCTCTTCTCTCCTCTCACTTTTCTCCTCTTCCCTCTTCCCTCTCTCCTTCCTCCTCCTCTTCTTCTCTCTCTCCCTCCCCCTTCCTTTTCCCACTCTCTCCAGTTGCAAGAGAGACCAAGACGTCTGTGACACGTTCTTTGTCCTCTCTACCCCGGGACATCAACACAGCCATCCCTTCCTCCAGTCCACACCCCACTCCCCCCAAAATTAAAAAGCGGATCCAGAGTCAGAAGGCCACACGGCAGAGGAGCACCACGTCGCCCGCAGCCGAAGCCCCAGCTCTGAAGTAAGCGCAGAAAAATGCGAATCTCCAGGCGCGTAGGATGCCGGGAGGCGGGAGAGGCGCGTCCAGGGGCATTCTGGGAATGGTAGTTGTTGAGCGGCTCGGCGCTAGTCAAGCTTCTGCGCAGTTTCGTTTCCTGCGGGTTTGGTGCATTGTCCGTCAGGTCAGCTCTGAGTTCAAGGTGAGTCCTGCTCAACCTCCCTTTCCCCCCAGTTTCTGTCTGTGCTCCAGCGCGCGGGGAGGGACTGGCTGGCAGCTGGGAGAACGTTTTGCGAGGCTGCGGCAGCACATGCCCCTGGGACTCCCCGGACTTTCCATCCACGCGCGCTCCGACTTGAGCCGCTCAGGCTGCGCCCGATCTGAGGACCGGACGGCCCATCCAACCGGGCGCCTTTGCATGGTTCAGAGACCCCCGGATGGGCTCCTAGAGGTCTTCTCGTCCAAGTCTGTCTCTAAACAGGAGGAAACTGAGGAGCAGGGAAGAGGCTTGTGGGGCTTTTCCCGGGTGGTAAACGTCAGAACTCAGCTCGAAACCCCAACCGCTGTCCCATGCTGCTTCAGTGTGCGTTACCCGCTGTGAGTGACCATCTCCGTGCCTTCTTCCTTGTGTGACCCTATGGTGCAATTCGCCCTGGGACAGTGTGACAGTCCGATCCGTCTTCCGCTGTGTGTCACCCTGTTGTATGACTGCTTTCCTCGTGTGTGTTTAGACAGGACAGGGTGAGCTCTAGGGGTCAATGCTGGAGACAGAGAGAGAGAGGGAAGGGTGTCCTGTATTCAGGGCCTTTTATGTGTTTATATATGTGACCTTACATGCATAAGTGAAATCATTTTGTGTGTGTGTAGTGACTGTGTGTATATGTAGTTGCCTGCATGCATGACTCTGCTGTGTGATCCTCTGTATTGTCCCGGACGAGTGCCCCTGTTATGACTGTTTATATTCATCACTTATATGTGATCATCTTTGTATCGTTGCCTGTTCGTGGCCCATGTGTGTGGCTGTGTGAATGACTGTAGGCGTACACATAGGAAGCCATAGATGCCAAATCATGTATTCAGGTAACCACAAGTCTGTGAGTGACTTTGTATAATTATTTCTGTGTGGTTCTGCAAGCATATACATGCTTGTGTAAGGTCACCTATACATGATCCTAGATGTTTGTGTGTTCACTTTGTGTGATTCTCCAGGTGTATACAAGTGTAGTGTTCTAAATGCCTGACTGTGCTTGTGAAGGAATGACTATATGTTTGCTTGCTGTGTGTTTTTGGTAACTTGTGTGTCATCTGTGTGGCCATTACCTTTTGTGTATGTAAGCACTTGTACATGTGACCATATGTGTTTCTTTGTGATTATGTGTGTGTTGTTGCCTTTGTGGTTATTTGTGGTCATGTGTATGTAATTGTCTCTTTGGTTGCCCGTGCACACACGTGGGTATGAGTAGGTCTAACATATGAGGCCATGTATGAGTATCATTATTTATATGTTACTGTGTTGGGTGACCAGCAGATTGTTTGACCCTAGGTGCATGTTTATCTGGGGGAGGAACGTGACCTAGTTAGATCACAGTGTTCATAACCCTAGTGTGGATCTAACCTTCTAGATATGGTCATCTATTGATTCCCATTGCATGACCCTTCTCTTTGATTGTTTTTGACCTGTGGATGACCAACCAACCACACTCCAATAATGTCAGCACTATTTCAACAACAAGCTCTGTGTGAGTGGAGCGCTATGGGGAAAAGAAGGGTTATCTAGTTCCTGATTCTGAATACATAGTAGGTGGTGGTAAAGTGAGAAGTATGTATTTGATAAAGAGTTTCATGCCCACCTGTTTACCTAAAAAGTCGTAGAATGACACGGATTATCTCGTGTAACCACTTTATTTTACAGGTGAAGCAAATGAATCCTTCCTAGAGAAAGGAAGGGACTTGTTGTATCAGTCAGATTGAGGGATCTTTGCTAGGAAGACTGAGATAGAGAGAGGTCTTATGAAGTAAGTGTCTTGCCTAAGAAACATACCTGGCCTGGTCTCTGACCTGAGACCTCGAAAACTCAAATTCTCTTTTATCAGGAAAGATGCAGATTAGTCAGGAAAAAACAGATTTTGGTAATGGAATAACTTTTGAGAATCCTCAGAGATAAGACTTAAGAGAAAGTCCTATCCTGACAAGCCCAGGAATTATTCCTAGATCTTCTGATAATGTGCTCCTTCAAACTATACCAGATACCTTCAAAAGGAGTTTAGAGTTTTCTTTGACCACTCACAGGTGCTTCTTTGCCTTATATTATTGAAAAACTTTGTTCACAGGCACCTTTGGTCATTTATGTATCTGAGAGCAAACCAGGAACTCTCTTTAGATTTTTAGGACCACAGAATCCCATTCTCCCTAGTGCTCACTATTGTATCATAAGCACTAGCTTTCTGGCTTTTAAGTTGTTATGTGCAGCAAATCTTTTTTTTTTTTTTTTTTTTTTTTTTTTGGTGCAGTTGCTACACAAAACTCAGCTTCACAACCCCAAAAGGAGTCCAGTAATAATGTGGGAGTGGCAGAATTATAATTTATTATCAGTAAATATTTGATTTGCATCTATATACTCGGGGTCATATAAAAATTTCTCAGGCATAAAGAGTCACAAGTGGGGAAAAGTTCAAAAGGCCCTGTACAAAAACAACTACAAGAAGGGATTTCTCTCATCTATACCCACCCTCCATTGGCTGCTGCTCTGCTTTTTTTTGTCTTTTTCTCAGCTTCATATTCTCAGGACTCAGCTTTTCCCCCAAATCAAAGAACAGAGGAAAGAATGGCCAATAGGCCTTTGACAGCCAGATGCCAAGTAAGTTGGGGTCTCCTCTCTATCTAATGAAATCATATCACATGATTCTTAGTGTAGACCTCTTTCTTTCTGATTTCATGCAATGCTTTTTGTCACTACTGCTCTGCTCTAGAAGAACGGACACATTCATATAGATGATTTTCATAAGGAATGTGACTTCATTTCTTTTTCTTTTCCCTAGAATAATCATTTAGACAGTAGGTCATCTATGTCTGCTCTTTTCTCAGTGCTGTTATAGGGGCTATTAGGGAAATTAAGAAAAAAAAAAGTTCCAATCCTATCCTGGAAGGACCTTCGCCTCATTGTAAAGATAAGAAAAGGACTCCAGAGAATATTTTAACAAAACAAGAAAATAATAGAATGTGAGAATAGTATTAAAAATTTAAAGAGTTCATGAAACTCTAAAAAATTAGTTGCAGACCTAAGTGGGTTTTATGTTTTAAAAAAATGATTGCCTAAGAAAGAATGTTGCATATATTATATCAATATATCACTCAATCACTGTATCAATTGTTGTTTTACAAATATTTTCTTTGTTACAAGGGAGAGTTTAATGTTGCAATAGCAGAAAACCTGTATCCAGAAATGTCTGTGATGTAAAAAAAAAAAAAAAAAAAAATTGATAAAACAGTTAAAATTGGGATAGCAATAGTTTACTTCTAAGGCAAGTAGGGGAATAGAATGATGTTTCATGTTGAGAAAATTTATCTAAAATATCAGAAGCAAGAGTAACTAGATGGTGCAGGGGATAGCCCTGAAGTCAGAAGGATCTGAGTTCAAATGTGGCCTCAAACACTTTATACTTCCTAGCTGTGTGACCCTGGGCAAGTCACTTAACCCCAATTGCCTCAGCAAAAATGAAATAAATTAATTATTTAAATAGAATATCAGAAGCAGGCATGAACATATCATTTGCAGAAAATATTCATTCAATAAACATTAAGTACCTACTATATGCCATTGCCATTCTAGGCACTGAAAATACAAACTACAAAAAAAAAAAAACAAACCAAAAAAAAACCTCAAAAAGTTCACACTATATTAAAGGAAACAATATATACATGTACAATAGTGAATAGAGTATCTTTTTAAGAGTAAATTATCTGTGTTCACTGGAACCATTAGCTTTTTTAGATAATACAAAAAATTAGCCTATGTGATATCAGTAAAATCTGGATAAAAATATTTTCAAACACATGCAAATCACAAAATATCATAGACAGAAGAAACCTCAATTCTAATACAACCAATATTTGAATCCCTTTGTAACATTACTAATGTTTGCTTTAAAGACATCCAGTCATAGAAAATGTTCTGTCTCCTGAGGCAATAACTCTATTGGTTCCCCTACAGTGACAAGATTTTGTATTAAAAGTAAATTATTACAAAAGATGTAAACTCTTTAAAATGTTCAAATAACTTACATATGAGGGATGTTCAAAGTAAGCATGCCTTATCTTTATTATAGTAATTATATCTTTGATTTTTCAACATGAAGTATGGTGTTTAAAAAATTGGCATGTTAAATAAAATCAATTTACTTAGTGTCACTGTCATTTAGTTTTCCACAAGCAGAATAATCTGTTTATATATATGTGTGTGTGTGTATATATATATATATATATATATGTATTCCACTGCATATAGACTGTACTATTGATTAAAAATCATAAGAAATAGGCCTTTGTTTTATATATAGTAAACAGCATGAATCAGTACACTTACTTTTATTATCCCAACACATAATTATATTCTAGTGAGGGCCAAAACTTCACCTGAATTCAAACATAGCCTCATACACTTTTCAACTGTATGTTCTTGTTGGATAAGTCACTTAACCTCGGTTTGGCTTGATTTCCTCAGGTATAAGTGGAGAAAATAACACTATGCTACAATCTTTAGCATGGTACTAACTCATTGTAGGCACTATAAAAATCTAGGTGTTTTGTTTGTTTGTTTTGTTTTGTTGGGGGGGTGTATTATTCTCTCTTATTTAGAGAAGCAAAGTATGGCTCAAAATTCTCAGAAGTAAATAAAGAGGGCTGGGATTTGAATTTTAGTGATATCACTTCTCATCACAAAAATGAGAGCTAATTGAACTGAATATCTCCTAAGATCCAAATACATAGATTCCTAGACATCACAGCTTTACTAATTGAATTATCTTCAGCAAGTGACTTAATATCTCTGGATCTCAGTTTCCTTATCTATAAAATGAGGAGGATGGATTCAATTTTTTAAGATTAGGTCATAAAATCTCTTATAGCAGCAATAGTCTTAAATTCTATGACTTATGAGCAGAAGTTGTCCTTTCTGAGCTAACAGAATTTTGTTCTGGTTCTAGTTGAACAAATATTTATTAAGGACCTTTACACACAGCAGTGGGACAGATAAAATGTTTATATTCAACAGAGCCATGCTTTCATTGAGTTTATAGTCTAGGAATAGGATGGGATATATGTCACTAAATGTGATACATGTTTGTTTTTAAAGTTTAAATGAGGTGTATAAAATGGATTTTCAACTGGAGGGATTGGAGAAGGCTTCCTGAGCCAAGTGGCAGCTTAGTTGAGCTTTGAAGGTTATGTAAGAATTCAGTGAGCATTACAGGGATAGGAAGAAATTTGAGTAAAGATCCAAAGGTAAGAATGCAGGGTGTATATAGGGGTTGGCAGTAGTCCAGTTTTTCTGGAGTTTAATGTAAGCAGGGATAGAAGTAGATAAGGTCATAAAGGCAAAGTCACATCAGATTTTGTGCCATGATAATTAGTAGGGAGCAGAAGGGACCTAAGAGTAGAAGCAGAAAGGTCACTTAGGGAACTTGCAATTGTCCAGGCAAGTTGTAATGAAAAAGTCTGTGTGAGGGTGATAACACTAGGGTTGGAAAGGTGGGGACAAATAGGCAAGACAAAAATATGTAGATAGAATCAACAGATTTAAGCATGGAATGAAGAAGCTAGCCAAGTATTAAGAATTACCTGGAGTTTTGAAAGAAAAGAGAAAAAATGAATAGCTATATGTTATTAAATGGACTCTGAATAATGTTTGAATTTTTTTTTTTTGAGCCTCACAGAGACAGAGCAACTCTGAATAATAAGATTGTACTATTTAATAGTGGAATACAACTAAACATGTCATATCACAATCTGATTTTTTTTTTAAGCTTCTAAATATATTATAGTTATTCAGTCATTCTAGCTCTTCATGACTTCACTTGGGATTTTCTTGGCAAAGATAACGAAGTGATTTGCAGTTTCCTTCTTTAGATAATTTTACACATGAGGAACTGAAGTGAACAGGGTTAAATGACTGTGTGAGATCACACAGATAGTAAGCATCTGAGATCATATTTGAAATCATGAAGATTGAGTGTTGTTTACTCAAGGCCCAGCCCTCTATCCACAGTGTCACTTAGCTGCCCTCCAATATACTACAGATAATTTAATTTAATTTTTTCATAAATAAAGTAAAGCTCCCTCACAGGTCCCTTAAAGGTTCTTTGACCTGTTGCTCATCCTTCTTTCTCAAAGAGGACCAGTGACATCATAGTTGACTTCTTGACTTGTTTGTGAATTGGGTTTAAGTGAATCAGAGTCACACAAAGTCCTCAGACTTATTTTCTCATCCTGAGTCATCTAGTGGCAAGACAAAACTCCAGACTACTAGCAATGTTCTGGGATGCAGTAGATGACCTTGGTGTCTTTAATGCTTGACCAAGCTCTGAGCACTCCACAGTGCTTACTTCAAGCTACCTTTATGATCATTGGAACTAATTGTTCACATTCCACCAGGGAAAGTCTTCTTATGCTTAGAGTAGATATCCCCCTAATTCACCAATAGTTTTGAGGTCTGTCAGTTACCTTATACCTAGGTTAGCCTATCCATCAACACTGTTTACTGAAGTATGACAACTGTGCATTCTATAGTTATATGTAGCTACAAGTGAGAACTGGGTGAATCTGGTAAAGATCAAAGGTGGCTATATAGTCCTGAAAAGGGAATGGCAAGCCTTCATATCAGAGAAGCTAGTCCTCCTGACTAGCCCATATACTCCAAATGACAATTACATGGCAAATGAATAGCTTGCTATGGGAATTAGCTACAAATTTTACCCATCAAAGTTGCCAGTAAGAAAACAAAGGATTTAAATTTTCCTCAATTGGAGATGTGGCCATCTGAAATTCTTCAGGCTTAGTCTTTCTAGCATTTCATTGTCTTTGCTGTAGACACGATTATCTATTCCTGACTTCCTTCCTTCTGATTATGGCCCTTTTCTTTTCTGAAATCATCTATGTCTACAACCTTCTATCTTAAAATTTTTGTAACATTTATAACAGTAACTCTTGAACTTTGACATCAAACCTGTTTGGCTATTCCTGGTTGAGCTTCTACCCGCATTTCCATGTTAGTATCCCTGATTGTGGAGCCAGGAGGAACACGTTTTGTACCTGGAAGATGTGGTGACAATATAGCTTCTTCAAGAAAGAGTCATATTCAGAATAAGAGTTATTTCTTTTTTTTCTACAAGATAACTAGATAATGGTGGAAGAAAGTATATGAACTATATCTAGAATTCAGAAAATAATTTGTTTCATATATTCTTTGGGGAAAGGTGAAGAAATAAGGCCTGGATGGTAGCACCAATAAGTGGATTTGGAACTGGTACAATGGCCAGATAAAAATGTTATTCATTAATGGTTGGATTTATTCTACTCTGATGTTTCATTGTAGTATGGAAGTAATATTTTTGGATTCTCAAACACTCTGTCAGTAGAACACAAGCTTTATCACATTCTATCATGATGGAAAGGCTTTGGATAGAAATGGATATAGGAACTCAGTCTATTTCACTTGGCAGAAAAAAAAAAGATTAAAATTAATATAAGATTAAAAGGAAAATAAAAGTGAGGGAAAATAATCTTGGCAATTAAAGCAACATTGAAAGGACTACAGATAGTTTTTCTAAGAATTGTGAATTTATTCATCTGTTATGGAAAATGCCTTGGAATTGGGCAAGAAATTTTATCAAGCTATTCATTTCCTTTTATTCCAATGACCTCATTTCCAGCTAAATACACCAAGGAAGCTATTTATAAAATGCCCAAATATTCACAGCAGCAATGTTAATGTCAAAGAAAAAATAATGGAAATGAATTGATTATCCATTAATTGGCTAAATGGCTGAATATATTGCAGAAATAGATTATTATTGCACTGTAAGAAATTACAAATGTAATGAATTTGCTTCTTCACATTTTCTCCCTATGACACCTTGTTTCTAGTTCTACTTAATGTGTTGGAAAACAAATAGGTGCTTAATGTTAAGCATTAGAAAACAAGTAGACACATTATGGACCATAGGTCAAAACCAGCCCACTACCTGTTTTTGTACAGTCCACAAGCTAAGACTGGCTTAAGTTGTATTGTAATATAGCCATACACATTCATTTATTTGTTATCTATGGCTGTTTTTGTGCTACAATGGCAAAGTTAAATAATTGCAGCAGAGATCATATGTGATGCTCTCATCAATTGGTGGTTCTGCTCAGCATATTGCAATGATAGTCATAATTCAACAACTTTTGAGTGCTTAACCTATTGCCCTACTGTGGCATTCTATTTATTACCAATGAATGCTTATATATGGGGGGAAAAGGAGGGAGGTGCTGAGGGATTTATTATGATTTTTTGCCCTCAGAGCCAAAAATTGACATTTTTTTCCTAAACAAAAATAACAACCCCCAACCACTATTATGGAAATTAGCATTTACTGCATACTTGATAATGTTTCTTAATGAATTCAGCCTAAAATTACAAGACAAAACAGGGGTTTTGTGGGAAACTTACACTGTAATAAAGCCATTTCAGACAGCTAATTGGCATAATGGATAGAGCATTAAGCTTGAATTCAGGAAGACTTGAGTTTAAATACAGTCTCAGACACTTAATAGTTGTGGAGTCAGTCAGACACAACTGAAACAAATGAACAACAGAAGTCAATTCAATAACAACTAATGTTGTTTAAATCATGTCGAGCTACTCTTCATACCTCCCGTGCTGTCAAAAGTTAAAACAAGAAGCAAGATCTCCATTAGCAGATATGATTTCCAAGCTCAAATTATAGTTCCAACAGTGCTTTTTGGACCTTGATGCAAATGTAAAAGAATTCTTTATTTCAAAATCTGTTAATTTGTACATTTGATGACCTTCCACCTTTTTCAATTGGAAATGATTAATCTGAAAAAAAAAAATATCAAGAGAAAAATCTAGTCTAAGCATATAAATGCCTTCTAAGCAATACATATTATCAACCAAAATTGTATGTTTATTATATCAAAATTGTATCAATATTTCACAGTATTTAAAAAACATTTATAACGATGAACTGTAAGATCTCATACATATCAACATGAAGAAATTCAGAGTTTTCAATTGAATTCAATTATAGGAAATCCTAACTTTGAACCCTAATAAAATGAACTATTGTTTCCTCCAAAAAAAATTCCATTCTTCTCACTACCAAATCTTATATAAAGTACAAAAAAAAATTTATTTTATATTTTGAATTTCATCATTAAAATTATAGAAATCTGTTTTCTCTCTCTCTCTCTCTCTCTCTCTATATATATATATATATATATATGAATACTATATTTAGTACCTTGTGTAACATCCTTGATTTTGCCTTTTGGCCCTCAAAGCCTAAAATATTAATTATCTGGCTCTTTTTAGAAAAAAAATTGACTAACACTTGCATTAGAATATAAGCTTTTTTGAAGGAGGAATATCTAGCATTTATTTGTAATACCAAAATTTAACACACACATTACATGGCAAATGCTAAGTGCTTGATACTTTACCTAGTTCAAAGAAACTTTACAAGATTTTATGAATAGATGCAAAGGAAAATAAGATGATTTAATAGAACAATATATCATTACTATAATGTGTAAACAAACCTATATTTACCTCTTAACTTTCTCTTAACCCATAGTATTTCTTGTATGTATTGGGAATTTTCTTACTTATTCATGTATCCAGTCACATGCTCTGCCCCCATCTGTATTCTTGGATTGGATGATAAGGCACTGGCCCTATACTGCTACACTGTGACTGCTCCTGTCATTGCCATAGTTCCAGATAGGATGATTCCTCCCCTTCCCTGCTTTTTTCTCCAATCCTTATCTGATATAGCTTGAACTCTCTTACTCAATCCCTGACTTTTTGCCTTCATCCCTGGAGATACACTGTCCTTATCCCTTTTCTATCTCCTCCTACATTTGCCTACCAAAAATTGGCTTTGTTCTAGAAGACCCAGTGCATGAACTATCTTGCTAGCATCTCTGCCCTTTCTCTGCCCTATCTCTGCCCTTGGTCAGTCATCTGTTGGGAGTTGACTTTGACCTCCATTGATTTAAGATTCTGTTTGGTTGAATTTAAAAAAAAGAATACTTAGAATTACCCTATCTTCATGAGATCACCTCTTTTGTTTTTATTCTTGTACAGAGTTGTAGTGAAAGAGGGAGCTTATTTCTATGTCTTTTGGGTTTTTTTGGAACTTGTGCTTATTAGATCCTCTTTTTGCTCCTTGCTCCAATATTCCTCAGGGAAGCTGGATTATTAGATACCTTTGATATTGCCATCTTTGCCCAAAAATATAATATGATTCCCCCTTCCCCCCATACACACCTTTTTTCTTTAAGTAGCAAAAATTTCTACAAAATCATTCCTGATCTCCAGACTTATGAAAAGAGAGAGTTTCAGTCTTTTGTCATTCTTCCTAGCAACTTCTTCTGGAGAATCAGGGCTTGATCATAATTCACTATCATTAAAAACTTCTCCTTCTCTTAGATCTTAAACTCCTCTTTCTTCTGTCTTTCTACTTATGCCACTAGACCTCACTCTTCCCAAATCTCTTCTTTACATTTATTTTGAGAGCCAATTCTTCTATCCATGTCTCCTCTACCAGTTTGCCATTTGTCATGGCTTCATTTTACTCTTACTCATCTTTAATTCAATTATGAACTTTTCAGTTCTGTAGTCCTTTATTGCCTTGAACATCCCTTATTTCTGTCCTTCAGAACCCCAACCCTGGGTAATTCTCACCATCAGCCTTTTGTACTTTTATTATAAAATTGCTAAACACTGCTTGAAAACCTATAAAATTCTAATTTAAAAAAAAAAAAAGAAAACCTATAAAACTGCTGAGTCCATTAATATTATAATGTGTATGTGTATATAAATATATATATATGTATATATACATACACATATATATAATAAATTAATATTATTTAACTCCTAACTGATCTTTCACTGCAGTACAATTATTTTGCTTTTTATGACTTACTGTTGCATTTCCCATCTTAGTTGCTCCATATACTCTCTTCAAATTTGTGCTATAATTCTGTCATGTTTCTCTTTATTCTTAGCATATTGAAAAGACCAAATACATCTCAAGTAATATCAATTCCATTCCATGCCTCTTGTTATTTATATCCATGTTTTGTTCTTTCCCTTTGTTTTTTTTTCTTCTCATCTTTCTCAAAGTTAGCTTCTCCATGCAACCCTTGATCCCATCTTCTCCTATCTCTTCCTGACTGTTGCATCATACTCTTTTCATGTATATTAATTATCCTCCCATTTCTCTCCTTTCCTCTACTGAAATCTTTCCTTCCTATAAACATTTTTGGTTCTCTCTTGTTCTTAAAATTTTTTTTTAATTTCTTGTACCTATTTTTCACTACCAAATTTCTAGAAAGAGTAATCTATAATTGATCTCTCTGCTTATTTCCTTTTACTCCTCAATTGTTATTATGTTCACTTTATTGAAACTGTTCTTTTTAAGGTCACTAATAACCTCCTTTTCAGTGAGTCCAGCTGTCTCTTTTTTGTATTTGTGAACAACTTTCTACTTCTAGATCAGGAGTACTTAGCCTTTTTTAATGGCCTGGTCACCTCTGGCAATCTAATAAAACTCATGGATTCCTTCTCAGACCAGCTGCCTGCTAATTATTGCCACTTGTTCCATCCTGGCAGTTCAAACTTAACATTCTCAAACAAAGCTGATCATCTTATACCCAAAATCCACATCTTCTCACTACTATTTTAGTAATGGTATCATGCTCTTTACCAGACTTTAAGAAATCTCAGGGAAATCCTTGACTCTTTACTCTCCCTTATTCCCCATATTTAATCAGTTGTTAAAAATTATTGGTCCTTTTTATGTAATATCACTTGTTTCCCTCTCCTTTTTTTTAAACTGTAACAGACACTACCCTAGCTAAGGTGATGCTTATCTCACTCTTGAATTCTTATCTGATCTTTCTTCCTTCTTTATTTCCCTTCACTAAAACATCTCTCACAGTGCTGTCAAAATGACTTTCCTAATGCTCAGATCTGATCTAGCCATCCTCTTGGTCAAAAACTTTTAACACTTCTACCAATAAAATATCAATTTTGAATCCTCACATTCATATTCTTCAATAATACAGTTTTCCAGTACCTTTCCTACCTTTATATACTCTGTACTCAGCTCAATTAAACTAATAAGTGCTTTGCTTTAGTCTATTCATAGCTTTTTTTTTTTTCTGTCTCTGCTTTTGCTTATCCCACTCTCTGTATTTATAATATTCTCCCCCTTCATTCCCCTACTATCTTATCTCACTGTGTTGAAAGCATTCCTTTTCATTATCTATCATCTAAGGTGCTTTCTTCTTGTGAAGGCTTATCTGAGTTCTTCTGAAAATGACAGCTCCCTCCTCATCTATGGCTCTTTGTGTGGAACTTTTGTATTCCTTTGTATTTCAGCTTGTTGTTGTTATTGTTATTGTTTCGATTTGTAAGCTACTTCTCAACAGGGTCTCTGTCCTTGTTCTTTGCATCTTTTTATCCCCAGGGTCCATTTGCTGTAGCTTATATGTATATGTAGCTTATATGCAATAGTCTTCAATGTTATCAATTTGATTATAATTGTATCCTAAGAAAGAAGAGATTTAAATTCCTTTCAGTAGATATTTAGTAGCAAAAATTTCAGTCTTATGGTCAGCATGATGATATTGTCTATTTCCTATTTTGTGAAGAATATGAGGGGCTAAAAATAAAGGGAAACTTCATGGGGGACACATTGGTTTCTGTGCTCTGATATTTAAAGGATTGTCATGTAGAAGATAGAGTCGATCCATTCCATTAAATCCCAGAAGTTAGAACTAAGACCAGTGGATGGAAGTCAGAGAGAGACTGATTTCAATACAGTATAATATATCTAAAGCAAAAATCAACTACCCATACCCACATACCCATACACAAGAAACCAGCTCTTCTGATTTCTCTTTATACCAGTTGACTATGGAAACCTCAGGAACACCTCTGTGTCTCTCTGTCTTTGTCTATCTCTGTCTTTTTGTTCTTCTCTCTCTTTCTATTCCTCTTTCCCACTCCCTCTTCCTTTCCCTGTCTCTGTCCCTATTTGTCTGTCTCTCCACCCCCTCCCCACCCATCCAATCATGTAGATCTTTGTTTTCTACGCTTGAACTATTTATGGAATCTTTCTTTTCCTTTCTTTTTTCTACTGCTAGTTAGTAGATACAATCCCTAAGATATATATATATATAGATACATATCTATATATATATATATCACTAATATAATCATATTATATATATATATATATATATTAGGAGTGATATTCAGAGATATAACTGGGTTTTACCAGGAGTAAGAGCAATTGGAATATTTTATTTTATTTTTATTTTTTTTTTATTATTATAGCTTTTTATTTACAAAACATATGCATGGGTAATTTTTCAACATTTGACCCTTGCAAAACCTTCTGTTCCCACTTTTCCCCTCCTCCCCACCATCTTCCCTAGATGGCAGGTAGTCCAATACATGTTAAATATGTTAAAATATATGTTAAATACAATATATGTATACATTTTATACAGTTATCTTGCTGCACAAAAGAAATCAGATCTAGAAAGAAAGTAAAAAATAACCTGAGAGGGAAAACAAAAATGCAAGCAAACAATAACAGAAAGAGTGGAAATGCTATGTTGTGGTCCACACTCATTTCCCATAGTTCTCTTTCTGGGTGTAGCTGGTTTTCTTCATTACTGAACAGTTAGAACTGGTTTAAATCATCTCATTGTTGAAGAGAGACACATCCATCAAAATTGATCATCATATAGTATTATTGTTGAGATGTATAAAGATCTGGTTCTGCTCATTTCACTTAGTATAAGTTCATGTAAGTCTCTCCAGGCTTTTCTGAAATCATCCTGCTGGTCATTTCTTATAGAACAATAATATTCCATAACATTCATATACTACAATTTATTTAGCCATTCTCCAATTGATGGGCATACATTCAATTTCCAGTTTCTAACCACTACAAAAAGGGCTGCCACAAACCCCTTCCCTTCTTTAAGATCTCTTTGTGATATTAGCCTAGTAGTAACACTGCTGGATCAAAGGACATGCACAGTTTTATAACTTTTTGAGCATAGTTCCAAATTGCTCTCTAGAATGGTTGGATCCATTCACAATTCCACTAACTACGTATCAGTGTCCCAGTTTTCCCACATCCTCTCCAATGTTTGTCATTATCTTTTCCTGTCATTTTAGCCAATCTGAGAGATGTGTAGTGGTATCTCAGAGTTGTCTTAATTTGCATTTCTCTGATCAATAGTGATTTGGAGCACCTTTTCCTATGACTAGAAATAGTTTCAATTTCTTCATCTGAAAACTGTTTGTTTATATCCTTTGACCTTTTCTCAATTGAAGAATGGCTTGATTTCTTATAAATTTGAGTCAATTCTCTATATATTTTGGAAATGAGGCCTTTATCAGAACCTTTGACTGTAAAAATGTATTCCCAATTTATTGCTTCCCTTCTAGTCTTGTCTTGCATTAGTTTTGTTTGTACAAAACCTTTTTAACTTAATATAATCAAAATTTTCTATTTTGTGATTAGTAATGATCTCTAGTTCTTCGTTGGTCACAAACTCCTTCTTGTTCCACATGTCTGAGAGGTAAACTATCCTATGTTCTTCTAATTTATTTATAATCTCATTCTTTGTGTCTAGATCATGAACCCATTGACCCTATCTTGGTGTACAGTGTTGTGGGATCAATGCCTAGTTTCTACCATACTAGTTTCCAATTTTCACAGCAGTTTTTGTCAAATAGTTAATTCTTATCCCAAAAGCTGGAGTCTTTGGGTTTGTCAGACACTAGATTGCTATAGTTATTGACTATTTTGTCCTGTGAACTTAACCTATTCTATTGATCAACTAGTCTATTTCTTCGCCAATGCCAAAGGGTTTTGATGATTGCTGCTTTATAGTATAGTTTTAGATTTGGTACAGCTAGGCCACCTTCATTTGATTTTTTTTTTTCATTAATGAAATTCAAGTGAAATTCTTGACCTTTTGTTCTTCCAGATGAATTTTGTTGTTATTTTTTCTAGGTCAATAAAATAGGTTCTTCAGAGTTTGATTGGTATAGCACTAAATGAATAGATTAGTTTAGGTAGTATTGTCATCTTTACTTATTCACTTGACCTTCATTCCCTATTTTTTCAAATAGTTTATATAGCATTGGAGGTAATTGTTCTTTAAATGTTAGGTAGAATTCACATGTAAATTCATCTGGTCCTGGGGATTTTTTCTTAGGGAGTTGATTAATAGCTTGTTCCATTTCTTTTTTCTAAAATGGGACTGTTTAAGCAATTTACTTCCTCCTCCCTTAATCTGAGCAGCTGATATTTGTTTTTACTTTCAATTTTATTAAATCTCTCCTTTTATTTTTAGAATTTCAAGTTTAGTATTTGATTGTGAGGTTTTAATTGGCACTTTTTCTAGCTTTTTTAGTTGCAAGCCTAATTCATTGATCTTTTCTTTCTCTATTTTATTCAATTAAGCCTCTAGAGATGTAAAATTTCCCCTTATTACCACTTTGGCTGCATCCCACAAATTTTGGTATGTCCTCTCATTATTGTCATTCTCTTAGGTGAACTTATTAATTGAGTTTATGATTTGTTGTTTCACCCACCATTCTTTGAGATGAAATTATTTAGTTTCCAATTACTTTTTGGTCTATTTTCCCCTGCCTTTTTATTGAATATAGTTTTTATTGTATCGTGATCTGAAAAGAATGCATTTACTATTTCTGCTTTTTTGCATTTGAATTTGAGGTCTTTATGTCCTAATATATGGTCAATTTTTGTATAAGTTCCATAAACTGCTGAGAAGAAAGTGTACTTCTTTCTGTCTCCATTCAGTTTTCTCCAAAGATCTATCATATCTAACTTTTCTAGTATTCTATTTACCTCTTTAACTTCTTTCTTGTTTATTTTGTGGTTTGATTTATCTAGTTCTTAGGTTGCAAGGTTAAGATCTCTCACTATTATAGTTTTGCTGTCTATTTCTTCTTGCAGCTCTCTTAACTTCTCCTTTAGGAATTTAGATGCTATATGCACTTGGTGCGTATATGTTTAGTATTTATATTGATTCATTATCTATGGTACTTTTTAGCAAGATATAGTGCCCTTCCTTATCTCTTTTAATGAGTTCAATTTTTGCTTTTGCTTGATCTGAGATCAGGATGGCTACCCCTATTTTTTTTTTTTTACTTCACCTGAAGCATAATAGATTCTGCTCCAGAATCTGTTTCACCCTACCTTAAATGTGTTTCATGTAAACAACATATTGTAGGATTCTAGCTTTTAATCCAGTCTGCTATCAGTCTCCACTTTATGGGAGAGTTCACCCCATTTATATTTATGGTTAAAACTACTAATTCTGTATTTCCTGCCATTTTATTATCCCCAGATTATGCTTTTCTCTTTCCTTTCCCCTTAACCCCCTCCACAGTATTAAACTTATGGGCACTACTTGCCTCATGCAGCCCTCCCTCTTTAGAATCCTTCCCTTCCCCTTAGAGTCCCTCCCCTCTTTCTTAAACCCTTCCCCTATTATTTCTGTATTCCCTTTTATTGAGTGAGGTGGGAGAAGTTTCTCTGTAAACCAAGACATATGTCTAATATTTTCTCTTTGAGTCAAATCTGATGAGAGTAAGATTCACACAATGTTCATCTCCCTCCCTTATTTTCCTCAGATATAACAGGTTTCCTTTGCTTCTTTTGAGATGTAGTTTCCCTTTTTTTACCTTACTTTTCCCTTTTTCTGGTACAATATTATTTCCACCTCTAGTTCCTTTTTTTATATTATAACAGTAAAATCAGATTATACATGTATTCTCAATTTATTCCTCAATATTTGAATTATTTTTTTTTCCTGGCTGCTTGTAATATTTTTTCCTTGATCTGATAATCTGATAGTTCTGGAATTTAGTCACAAATCCTTGGAGTTTTAATTTTGGGGTATCTTTCAGGAGGTGTTTGATAAATTCTTCTGATTCTATAACATCTGGGCAGTTCTCTTTGATGATTTCCTGAAAAATAGTGTCTAGGCTCTTTTTTTCATCATGATTTTCAGGGAGTCCAATAATCCTTAGATTATCTCTCATAGATCTATTTTCTTGGTCTGTTGTTTTCTCAAGTAGGTTTTTTTTTTTAATTTTTTTTTCTATTTTTTTCATTTTTTTGGTTTTGCTCGACTGATTCTTGATGTCTCCTTGAGTTATTCATTTCCATTTGTTCAGTTCTGATTTTTAATGAATTATTTTCTTCATTTACTTTTTTTTTCTTTTTGTATTTGTCAAATTGAGTTTTTAAATGAGTTGTTTTGTTACTATGAAATTTTTTTTCCATTTCACCAATTTTTTTGTAAGGAGTTATTTTTTTTTCCAATTCACAAATTCTGTTTTCCTGGGAGTTCTTTACCTTTTCCAATTCACATTTCAGGGAGTTGTTTTCTTTTTCCACTTTAACAAATCTTTCTTTTATAAGTTATACTCCTTTTCCAAACACTCTTGCAAAGTTTTCTTTTCCTTTCCCCATTCTTTTGGTTCTCTTTTAAAAACCTTTTTAATTTCTTATAGGAGAACCTTATGTGGTGGGGACCAGGTTATATTCCCCTTTGGGCCTTCATCTAGAAATAATCTACTTTTAGTCTCCTCAGGGTTTGATATCTGTTCTTTTTCACTATAGAAACAGTCTATAGTTAGAGCTTGCTTTGCCTTTTTACTCATTAAAAAAAAAAAAAAAAGTTGGGATTTGCTTTTGGGGCAATGAGGGCTTCCAAGCTTCCTCAACAGATGCCAGAAAGTGGCAGAGAAGCTTCAACAGCTGCGCTGAGATCACGCTAAGATCATGCTGAGTCATTCCCAATGCTGAGTGGGTGTGGCCAGGTCCCATGAGACTCCGTCACTTTGGGGTTCATCTTTACCTTTTATGTTTGTGCTGGAAGTTGTATAACTTCTCTGCTTTCCTACTGACTTGTAACCTGAGCAGAGTAGCCAACATTGCAGTTGAGTCCTCCCATCAGATTTTCTGACTGCAGAGACCACACCCCACGTCCAGTCTGCTCAGCATGTGTGTCCTCCGTGCTCTGCCTGCCTGTGCCTATACTGCCTGTCCTCCTGTGCCCGCGCCTGACCAACAGACCTTTTGTGGTGATCTTTGAGATTATCTTCTGTTGTTAATGTGTTGCACTCCCAACATCTGTGGGTTCTGACAGTCCAGCATTCATTCAGAGGCTGAATTTCATAAGTAGTTTGAGGGTAGCAGGAAAGCTCAGAAAGAAGCCTGTGAACTCTTCATCATCTTGGCTCTGCCACCCCAACTGGAGTATCTTAGAAAGGACTATAAAAGGAAATAATGCTGAGGAATTGTAGGAACCTGGTCTCATTAGGTAAGGATGGTTTTCACATGTCTCCAAATCTGCATTTTGGGATGTTCTCCTTTCCTGATTCCTGGGATGGTTTGTTTTTCCCAGTAAAAATATCAGATTTCTACATATTTTCTCATAAGCAGATCATCAGATTTCAAAATCAGTGTAGCATCATCTCCTCAACTTCATTTATACTCACCCTATGTGTCCCTTCTATTGCCAAATCTTCTTGTTTCTATTTTTTGCAGTATATTTGTGTGTGTGTGTGTGTGTGTGTGTGTGTGTGTGTGTGTGTGTGTGTACCCTTCTTTCCATTTATATAGCTACTGCTCTAAAGTCGGCTTTGCCTCACACCTGGACCCTTGAAATGATTTTCTGGTTTGTGTCTTTGAGCCTAGAATTCTTATGGCCCAGAAGAAATGAGAACATAGGTACCTTAGGTTCATAATGTATGAAGATGGAAATCTCGGTGTCCCTAAGGACCTACCTGGACTGAGTACTGTAACATGTCACATTTATTACCTGTAACCTCTAGGGCTAAATTCCTAAGCTCATGTTAGACCCATAACAGCTAGCTGGAGGGGAATAATTTCTACAGTGTCACTAGGTATTTTACCAATGGAGAACAAAAATTCTCTGAAGCCAGCCTATTGAACTTAGAACATTGGAAGATGGGAATTGGTGTAGTTATAGCCTCTATGCTTAGAATCCATATTTTCTCTTTTTTGGTTATGAAATAAAGATTGCACTGGGAATGTCCCAGATGAGTGGGACAATATTCATTCATATATTTTTCTCTTCGACTTCCTCTGCATTTGCCACAGGCACTACGTGTTGGATTTCTGGAGGTGCAGAGAGGTCAGAGTTTGTTGGCTTTAATATCTTTTCATTGGTTACCATCCAGCCTGAGGTGAGTAAAGTTAAGGGGGGATGGGGAGGGAAGAAGGAAGGGAAGAGAAAGGAAGCTGAGACTCTTAAAGAACAGTATCAGGAGAGGAAAGGGAATCTTATATTTCTTTATTTTAATTTTAGACTTAGTATACACCAAATAAAATGAATGTTTCTATATACCAAACAAAACAACAACAACAAAAAAGATGATTGTTCATGAAACTATAAATCTCTTATATGCAGCTTGTTTTTTTTTTTTTTATCTATATATGATAATTCAGTATGTAACTGTAAAAGTTATGCTGCTTATGTGTTTCCTTTTGGCCTTCTTTTCTCTTTTGTGCATTAAAATGTTTCAATAACCATCTTTTCTTTCTTTTTGGATAATTTTATTATCAACTTTTCTGTCCTTTCCACTGTTAGAAGGGGGGGAAATCTCTTGTAACAAATATGCATAGTAGAGCAAAACAGATTTCCACAGTGAAAATTTATGTCTTTTCAATTGGAAATTGAGTAAACATTCCAGCAGATCCAGAAATAATCAACTTCTTGCTTTGGTTGGATGATCACTGTTAACTATAGTTAACTGACTTTCATCCTTAAGATAAGGAGAAAAGGGAAACAATATCTGCTGGACCCTCAAAAACTATGGATCAACTTCTTGATCTTTGACTTCTAAAAGCTTTTACTCAAGTGTGTATTAATTTCATAGTTTACCATTAGTTTTTTCCTTATTACCTTACATTTTTAGAGAGCTTTAGAATTCACGAGGCAATTAGTTCACAAGCATTTTAGTCCATAGTTTGAAGTCCCTCTGTCTTCCCTGCTATTTTCACACCACACCTTCCCTCCTATCCCATGCCTTTTCTACTTTAATTCACAGTCAAAGCTGTTGTACTTTCCATTTCTAAAAAGAAAATAATAGGGATCCACTTGAGGAGCCTTTTTATCTACCATTTATATGTAAGAATTGAATCAAATCTGAAAGCACCATATATATTAACTTTAAAGCACACCTCCATACTACTTCCTGAACTGCATTTTGTCATTTTCTCTGTCTCTTGAACAAAATCTCTTGACAATCTGTAAGGCCTTAAGTACTGTTTGTGTCATTGAAACCTATAGAATCTTCCTGTTAATTCTGATCTCCCTCTGCCCACAGCACTACTCAGTAGACTGTAGATACTCTGCCTGAATTTGAGTGGATTTGGCCTCCTTCCTAAGGAGACAGATTTGAACCCTACAATAGAAAGCCCAGATGAGGAGACATTATCCCTGAATAAGGAGATGGCCACTTCTAGGAATACCCATAGTCCATGTTTACAAGAACAAGATGAGGTCCTGAGAATGTCTTTTTCTGAGGAAAATGAAACCCATCTAAAAGGAAGTACATTTGATGCTGCAGTCTCTCATCGTAACTTCAGGCACTTTCAATATGCAGAAGCAGATGGACCCCATCAGGCCTTAAACCAACTTCGAAAGCTTTGCCATCAGTGGCTGAGACCAGATATTCACACCAAGGAGCAGATCCTGGAGATGTTGGTATTAGAACAGTTTTGGGCAATCTTACCCGGAGAGATCAGGACTTGGGTAAATTCACATCGTCCACAGACTGGGGAAGAGGTGGTGAACCTGATAGAAGATTTGACCCAGATACTAAAGGAGGAAGGTAAGACTTTTATAAAAGACAGGGAGAAGACTCAAGGATGTAACAATGGCATTTGTTACATGGGTTAGGGTGGCAAGTACTTGGAAAGAAAATAGTGGAAAGGAAAATATCTAAAGGATAGATAAAGAGGCACAAGAGATTCTACATGCACAGGTCAATATTCAAATGCAATCCAGATATTTTCTTGGTCCTCTAGAGCAACAATGTATGTGAAACCACAGAGGAGAACATTTTTCACTTGATATTCCTATTTGGGTTTTGGTAATGGGGGACAGAGATCCATAACCTACTATAATGAAAACCTTCCACAGAGAGTGTATGCCCTCCAAAGGTTAATGCCATTCAACTTATAAATAAAAACAAAACAAAATGATCATTTGATTGTACCAATCTTTTTTATGTCTTGCTTGTGTCCATATTAAAAGGACCATATAAATCCTCTGACTTTCATCTTTGTCTTTTTCATTAGATTACTCAGCTACCCATCTGTGTATGGCAAACTTATCCAGTTCAAAAAACTTTTATAACTTATTTCTTAAAACATAAAAATTTTATTCTTTATTCTTCTCCTTCTTCCTATACTGTTCTCCTTTCATACCTGCTCCATTTTATTTTCCTCCTTGTACTTGGTGCCTGCCTTGCCTTTTCCATCTGATCTATCATATTGAAACTGCAGAGAGCAGAATGGTCCTTGATCAAAATCACCTTAACACTGATATTGAAGTCAATGTTTTGTTTCTTTGGAGCTGCTTTCTGCAAAGAAGATGACTAACTGATCTGTCATATTCTTTAAAGTAAGATAGGAACTTGAAATACATTCCTTCAGTAATTAAGGAAACTATTATATTGGAGAGAATTTGAGTTACATTCTTTCTATCACATAGGAACTTGTACAATTAATGCTTCCAGATGCATAAACTAGAACTTTATCCTCTGGAGTCTTCTATAATCTCAAAGATGAATTTGGAGTTGTAGTTATTTCTGCCTAGGGTCCTTTGTTCTGATCCTAGCAAAATCAAGTCAGTCTTGGGGCTTTTGTTATCTTTTTGTCCTGAAAGAAAGTCTAATGGTATATGGATCCTTCTAGTGTGGAATTTGACCCACAGGACTAGAGTCCCTCATTTCTTCATTTTTCTTTCCTAGTTTTGCCACCTCAGGACTCTGTCCTTCCCCAAGAAGAAGAAAGAATAGGCCCTGAATTCATGACAGTCAATTCCCAGGTGAGTGGGAGTTTCCTCTTTTTCTTAGAGTTTTAAGTGGCTATTTTTCCTCCATTGTTCCAGAACCAAGGAAGTTTGGTCAACAAAAGATTCCATAGAAAATGATTTCTATTTATCTAGTGCTTTCCTTCAGGGCTCCTCACCCATCTACCTAGCATTCATTTATTCAAGAATGGGAAAGAAAAGTTGCTAAAATTCTTTATTTTCCTTGATGATAGTCTTATGGTTCAAAAAGTAGAATATACAACAAAGGAACCTTCTGGACTTCATTCTTACCAGTAAGGTAAAGAATTGGTCATTGAAGTAGGAATGATGAGAACTTGGAGACAACTGATCATATTCATCTCAACTCATCAAATTTGTGATAGTGCAAGAGAGACATTTCAGGAATAGTCTGAGGTACATGCTACATGGGCCAAAATCCTATAGGGCAAATCATCTTTTAAAAAGTCTGTAAACACCAAACAGAAACAAAAACAAATCTAATGAGAAAAAAATAGTCATCTTTCTAAAGATACCAATGTAAATAAGCATTACAAACTTAGATTTGTTAAAAAATGTAGAGAAGATGGAAGCAAGGACAGGTAGGAGAGGATGATTATAAAAGAGAATCCTAGAAACTGAAAATCATAGCCTCAGAAACTTTAAATGTCAGAATGAGTAAAGCTAGTAATAAAATAAATGAAGAGGTTTTTTTGAACAACATTAAATGATTCCCAAAGTCTTACTCATCTGACCATTATATGAAGGTGACCCTGAATTTTTAAGGTTTATGCCAGCAGAACACAAACTCTGGTTCTACTAGAACGAGAACCAGAAAGACTTTCCTGATCCCTGCATTACATAGTTTTCTGATGACTCTCCTAGCTAAATATAGAATCTCAACATCAATCTATTTCATAGTAATGAAGGCTTTAGCCATGGCAACCCAGAAACAAAGAAGAATACAGAAGGGTTTTAAGGACTATATGGTATTCCTCTTTGGCATTTATAATGACAAAGTAGAAGGTAATAAGAACCATGCACTATTTAGGGCACTTGATTAACTTGATTGTGTAGTAACCAATGATTAGACATACTAGAGAAACTGACATATTAATCTTGATATTATCACTATAAATAAAAACAGAAAACAAAAAGGAAGTTATGACTAAGTGGGAGGATGGTTCACAGATTCTCCTTGGAGAAACAATCAAAGGACTTGGCAGAGTTGGTGTTATATCACAACCAAAAACAACAAGGAGCATCACTTCCTGAATCATTTGGTCATCTGATAATACAGTGGACATGAAAAGTATTTGAAAAAAATCACCAAGAAAATAAGTTGCTTTATGCATGAAATTCCAAAGAATGAAGTAATTGATTAATTCCTTGAAGATTTTGATAATACATTGTAAAGTCAATCGACATATATGCTTTTATACTTGATTTCTTCAAGACAAATATGAGCCAAAATGACACTGTTGAAAAACATCTTGGAAAATATGGTTCTGGAATAAGGACTAAAAGAGGCCAATAGTTTATAGATTACATAGAACCATTATATCTATATATCATAAAGCTTCTTCTGAAAAAAAGAATTGAGATTGGCCATGGGAAGCCCTAGAAAATATCACCAAAATGAAATGAATTATTTTTAACAAGAAATGACCCATGGATTTGGGAACCATTCTGAAATCAGTTGTCTATTTAGAGCAAAGATAAAAATTAATATAAAAAAGAAAAACGAGAAAAAAGATATCATATACAATTAAACTTCAGTATGATCTATTTAAACAAAAAGATGGTAATCATATACAGAAAGGATATTGACCTAATTATTATAAGAATTTCATACACCAGTTTCACTGATGAAAATCTATTGCTATTGCAAGAAAACTAAAGAAGCCTAAAACTTCCTTATTCACCAAACACTTTATTGATTTGCTCAGCACAGACATATAACAAGTGATAATAAAGTCAATTTAGACTATGAACACATATGTTAAGTCTTGTAGGCTCTTGGAATATTATAAGTCATATTTCTTTCTAAACTAACTGGAAACTGAAGAGAAAGTCATAGCAAAAGACACAATTAAGCAGAATCACTCTGAGAGAAACTGGAAGGCTACAAAAACAATCAAAGCAAAAGGAAGCTTGGAATGACTCAAGTTGAGGGCTTGCTTCTGACTTACACTGGCTATATGCCTTTGAATCTGTCATTTAATCCCTTTCTCTCCAAAGCAATTTTATAAAATAATACTTTACAGAAAAGTTGCAGATCTATATTGGTAGAAGGAACTTTCTCACTGAAGATACCTACATGAATAAAATCACAGATCCAGCTCCCAAAAATAACTAAATAAATAAATAAGATTTGAATATGAATATGAACAGACAAAAGAAAGAAAAAAGATACCAAGAATTTTTTTATAAAAATTTTTACCATCCAAGATAGTGAAATTGCCACATTTGAGTTCTATTGTCACATTTCTAGCCATGTTTCTAGAAGAAGAAAAAAAGTGAAGTTGAAGAGAACAAAAGTAGAAGAAAGAAGCTGAATTAGAGCAGTATGCACCAAGTAAGTTCATGCTGGAGGTGACAACATTTTTAAGTCATTGAGAAATCAATTTTGGCAGCATCTGAGAGAAGGTACCAAAGGTGTTCAAAAAATCTCAGTTATAATTATAAAAAAAAAAAAAGATAACTGAACCATATGGTTACTTTCCCATCTTTAAAAAATGATTTAAGAATCATCTTCATATATATTGAAGTCATTATTAATAGGAGTATTTGTAGGACATTTAGGTCCTCCAAAGTTATCTAACACAATGGATCACATATTTGCCATCAAATAATGAAAAAATGGACACAAATTAAGGTTCCATTGTGTTTGTTGTTTAAGTATAAAATAGCATTTGACAAAATGCTTCCTCAAATAATATCTTCCCCAAAGTGCTACCACAAATGTATAAAACTACCTTATAGTCTATGAGACATATAATAGAAATAACCTAGACCTTGTGATCATTTCTGTCATGGGAAACAAAACAAGGATATAAAAGCTCAATTATTTCCTACTGTTATATAGATCCAACACAGAATTTATATTGAAGAGTAATACCCCAGTAGAAGGGAAGTTCTCCAGATGTCCCCATTTGTCGATGACATTGTGCTATTTCAGGCCATAGAGCAATAAATGAGATCCATAGCTATTCAAAAGAGTTTGGCTAAGGTATACACATAGGAAAAAAAAATGAAGGATGCCTACTATACTATGATATATAACTGGATAGACAATAGAACTCATCCATCAACATTTATCTTATGCAGAGATAGGGCTTGGGCCTGGAATTATTCAAACCTAGCTTCACACACTAACTAGTTATGTGACCATAGGCAAGTAATTAAACTTTCTTGTCTGTAAAATGAGCTAGAGAAGAAAATGGGGAACCACTCTAGTATCTTTGTTAAGAAAATCCCCAAATGGATTTAAGAAGAGTCGGGCATGATATAACTGAATAACAATGATGTTTAACAGGTGTCAACAGTATGGTTTTGCAACTTAAAAATCTGATTTGATCTTAGACTGAATTAAGAGAAGTAGAACTTCTTGGAGTAAAGAAATGATAGTCTCCCTGCCTAAATGAGAACATATCTGGAATATTGTGTTCAGTTCCACAGTTTAGTACTTATCTTGATGTGTTGCAAATTTTCCAGAAGACGACAATCAGATTTGTTTAGTCTCTTGAACCAATGAAGTCTTGAGGACAATTTAAGTATCCTTTAAGGAAAAGAAATAGTCCAGTCCACATTGTGTCAGATAATCCTACCACACAGACTGGACAATAAACACAGTGAGATCTTCTATTTCCTAATCTGTCAGAAAGATTGTGTACAATAAAGATGTAGTTTCTTGTCCCTTACCTTTTCATACAATCATCCAAGGGTAACCTAGGTAGATGATTCTATGAATTATAAAATTTTCTATTAAAAAGGAGAAAATAGGCCTATGAGTTGATACATACTGATGTTCTCTACTTCAGTTTTTAAAATAAGATTTGAGATGTATCTTTTTCTCCTTCATTTGTTTTCTTCATTTCTCCTGAAATTTGTCCTCAAAATTGTTGTCTTTACCACAGACTTTTGTGTACTTTTGATCTATTCCATCTTCTTTTGTCTTCACTTTCTACAATGCCATTTTTACTTCTTTTAGAAACATTAGATTGTAAAGAGAATCTAAATGTGGTCTCACGGTCTTTAGTGTAAAATAGTGTGTTAACAAATCTTCGCAGATTAAAAAAATTGTTTTTCTCCAAATTTTCTCTTGTAATACTATTATATGACTTTATTTAGTTGGCTCAACTACTTTCTAGTTTTCCCAGCAATTTTTGTCAAATGGCAAGCAAGTTCTTGCTGCAAAAGCAAACACAAGATTACTATGGTCATTTACTACTGTATATTGTATACTTAATCTATTCTACTCATCTAATGCTCAATTTCTTTTCCAATACCAGATTATTTCAATGATTACTTCTTTATAATATAGTTTAAAACCTGTCACTGCTAAGTCACTTTCCTTCAATTTTTTTTTATTGATTTCCTTGATATTCTTGACCTTTTGTTCTTCTAGGTGAATTTGGTATTATTTTTCCTAGCTCTATAAAAAATAATTATTTTGGTATGACACTGAATAAGCAAATCAATTTTGATTGAATTTTTAGCATATTGATTCATCTTACCCATAAGTAATAAATATTTCTCCAATTGTCTAGTTCTGCCTATATTTTATTTTATTTTGTTTCTTAAAAAAAATGTTCTGCAGTTGTTGTACATATAGCCCCTGGGTTTTTCTAGGCAGACTCCCAAGTGTTTTATAATGTCTGTAACTATTTAAATGGAATTTCTCCTTCTATTTTTCATGGGGTTTGTTGGTAATATATAGAAATGCTTGTGTTTTTATGGGTTTATTTTACATACAGCAATTTTACTAAAGTTGTTCATTGTTTCAAGTAATTTTCCAGTTGATTCTCTAGGATTCCCTAAATATACCATCATATCAGATGCAAAGATAGATATTTTGTCTATTGTTATTCCTTCAATATCTTTTTCTTGTCTTATTGATATAGTTAGAATTTCTAATACAATATTGGATTTTAGTGATGATAATAATGGACATCATTACCTCATCCCTGATCTTTTTGGGAAGGCTTCTAACATTCCCATTACAGATAATGCTTACTCTCAACTTTAAATAAACAATTCTTACCATCTTAAGAAAGGTTTCATTTATTCCTATGTCTTCTAATCTTTTTAGTAGAAATGTGTTTTATATTTTGTCAAAAGCTTTTTCTGCACCTACTAAGATAATTATATGATTTCTTCTGGCTTTATCATCAATATGGTCAACTATGGTTATGGTTTTCCTAATATTGAACCAGTCCTGCATTCCTGATATTCATTCTACCTCATCATAATGGATGATCTTTCTGATATATTATTATTATCTTTTTGCTGTCATTTTATTTATTTAAATTCTTTGCACCAGTATTCATAAGAGAATTTGACATACTTTCTCTATTTTTTATGCTCTCTGGTTTAAATATTAAAAGAATATTTGTGTCATAAAAGGAATTTGATGGAACTCTTTATTTCTTCAATTAATTTATATAATACTGGAATTAAATGTTCCTTAAGTGTTTTAGAATTTATTTCTAAATCAATATGGTCTTGGAAATTGTTTCTTAGGGAGTGCATTTATGACTTGTTTTATTTATTTTTTTCTAAAATAGGATTATTTAGTTACCCTCATCTATTAATTTGGGCAATTTGTCGTTTTGCAAACTTATCCATTCCTGTTAGATTGTTAGTGTTACTGGCATATAATTGGGTGAAAATGACACCTAATAATTTCTTTAATTTCCTCTTCCTTGCTGGCTAATCCATCCTTTTCCTTTTTGAAACTGGTAATTTAATTTTCTTCTTTTTAGAAAATAATTAATTTAACCAATGGGTTATATATCTTATTAGTTTTTTTTTTTTTTCATAAAACCACCTCCCACTTTTATTGACTAGCTTGATTAAGTTGATGATCCTTTTTGAAATCTTCCCTTAGGGAAGATTGTGGGAAAATGGCATAGTAAGTCAGGAAATTCCAAGATTTCCCTCACAAACAAGACAAATTAGTACCCCAGGGCAAACATAGAGCAGTAAAAACAAATATAGGGCAAAACTGTGGTCCTCTTGAAACAATCAAAAAAGATGCAAAGAAAGATAACTATATCTGAAAGTTTGACCAGTATAAAGTGTAAACAGTCCTAGGTTAGGTCCTCTGAAACAACAAGTGGCAAGCCCTGAAGTTAGTTGGGTTGAAAGTCAGCCTCAGCTCCAGTCACAGTCATTTTTATCTCTCAGATAGATTTGGGAATCTGAGTAGGGGAAGATTGAGGAAACCTCTACTGATAAGGCACAACAGGCCCATGTTAGCAAGAAGAAACCAGCACAGGTTAGGTGAGTGCAGAAACAGTGGAGAAGGGACTCTGCAAATTGTGTTCACTTATAGGAACTCTACTCTCATCAGGAATGAGTTAAAGAGGGAATAAAAAATACATGGGGAGAAAGGGAGAAAATGAAGGAGGGATTTTTAAAGGGAACCCTACCCATATCCAATCTGGGTTAGAAAGAATAATATAAGAGAAAGAGAGAGAGAGAGAGAAGGGAATACTAAATTTATAAAGAAATAAGAGAATAAGGAGATACAATGGGAGTATAAAAGGGTATGTAGGTTAATGGGAATGGTATAGAGAAGGAAACACTATATATTTGGTAGGCTAGAAAAGTTCTGACTCAGATATAAAAAAGAGGACAAGGGAAAGAGTAATGAGAGTGGTTAAGAAAGGGATTCTTGGAGAGGGTAATGTAGTAGTAAAAGGTCAAGATAGTAGATAGAAGTAAAGCAAAGGAATCAGGAGGGATAGGAAATAAGATATATACACATATACATACAAACAAAATAAATATCAGTAGTCAAGTTTATTATGTAAAAAAAGCAAGGGTACTAATGATCTCAAAGTCAAACTAAAACAGATTCAATCAAAAGAGAAAATGGGGGAAACTACATTGTATGTCAGCCATATCAATCAATATTATTTTAGACTATTTAAAATAATTAGACCAATCTAAAATTGGAATATTGCTGTGATATAGGAAATGATGACTTGATAAGATTCAGAAATATGTAGAGTTAGACTTAGGAAGGAAAATGTTTTCTACCTTCAGAAAAACAGGACAAACAAACTTAGTACAGTCATATAGATATAGATAGATAGATATGATATGTGAAGATATGGTTATAGATATCTATATGTATTTACATGTGTATATGTGTGCATATATGTATGTGTATATATGTATATATACACATATATAATGACTGCATACATATATATATCCATAGTCAATTGTAGCCTTCTTGGGGGAGGGAAGGAAAGAAGGGGGAAAAAAGAATAAAGTAAAAAGTACAAAACAAAGAACAAAAGAAAATATCAAGAAAGCAAAAAAAAAAAAAAAAGATGCACAGCTCTGGATACAAGATGTAGTATTTATTATATAGGTTTTCTTGACATAGAAATCTATTACTTTATATTTAGAATACTCTCATGTTCTGCTGTGGACATGGAAATTTTTCCCCTATTTTTATTTAAATTTATTTTTTAGAAATTTGTTTGTAAACAGTGAAAAAAAGTTAATCTTCTTTAAGTACCTGAGCCCTATTTGATCATTTCTTTTTGAATCCTCATGACCTTATACTTAATGCTTGTTTATATACTATTTTGTATTATTCTGTTTTGCATATAAACATATACAGGAACTATGTCTACTGTCTTATACTTCTTTCAAAATCTAACACAGTGCTAGATAAACAGTAGGGAATCAGCAAATGTTTCACAATAAAATGAATCCTGTATTATACTAGAATCTTGAACATTTCTAAACCATTTTGTTTAAATGTTTCTCATCTCCTATGATTCTAATTTTTCCTGGGTCTATGTGGGTAAATAGTTACAGATTGAAGAGAAATGTATTTGGCATTCCAGAAATCAATAGAGTTCAAGGATGTAGCTGTGGATTTCACCTTGGAGGAATGGGACCAACTACAGTTTGGTCAGAAAGAGCTATACAAGGATGTCATGCTGGAGAACTATAAGAATCTGGTCTTCCTGGGTAAGAATCTTCCTTCCTACTCCACCCATAAAATAACTCAGATCTTCCTCTTTAAGACATCTTTGCTTCCGACACTTGCTAAGTGCTATAAGATGTCTGAAATACTTAGCTGAGTTTTGGTTTGTCATTCAGAGTATGATTTTTTTTCTAATCTCTTTTAAGTCAAGAGATGGGATTCTTTGGTTTCCTGTCCTCAGAAAAATCTCTGTAGAATTGGAAATTAGTATCTTCACATATTCCTTAGGCTGGACTGTCCCCCTTTAGATCAAAGACTCCCCAAGGTCCTTCCACAGATTCTTGAATACACAGAAGTGTATTCATCAGTCTTTTCCTGAGAATATCAATATAAAGTATCCTGCAAAAGTCCTTTATCTCATCATCTGGACCTTCCAAATGTTTCCTTTCTTCCCAAATGAGGAAGAGGGTAAGATTGAATTCTATGATAACTTTTCATCTCTAGCATTTTCCTATTTCTTTCCTCATGAGTAGGGTTGTCAGTTTCCAAACCAGATGTCATCACCCAGTTGGAACAGTTGCAAGCGCCTGTAATGCTGGACAAAGAAGTCTCAAGATGTAAATCTCCAGGTGAGTCACTGCAAGCAATAGTTTGCCTCGTTAATTAGGAGAATATACCTTTGAAAAGTTGATTGGGGAATTCTCCTCAAAGTCTGTCACTTGCTGAAGAAAAAAATGATAATGTGAATTACATCTTGTAGGCCTCCAATATATATATATTTTTGACAAATTACCTTTCTGATAATATCTTCCATACTTCTCTTTAGTTACAGAAAATTACCCCGCCCCCCGCCATTTCTAAAGACAGTCCTTACACCTGTATCTTGAATTTTGTCCATTTCTACTCCCATCTTTCATTTCTCTTCACTCTGAAATCTTTATCTCTTTCTTTTTTTCTGCCTTCAGATATGCATGGCTCTGCCTTATATTCTTTTTTTTGAAAGTATACACAGTTTATACACAGTATAAACATATAGATAGGTTAGCTATGCTTGCCATCTTCTAATTTCTCCATTATCTGAAAAACACAAAGGAAGATACAAATAAAGATGATGACTCTTATAGCAACACTAAGAAATGTTGTAATATAGAAAGACATGCTGTCTAGCAATACCAACAAGTAGGTTCTGTCCTTGCTGGTTATACCATTTGTATTTATTATTGTTGTTATTGTTATTTTATTATTAACAAATAAATAATTTGAATTTACTTGTTGATAAATAAATAAATTGAATTGATGATGGTGGTATTTAATAGCACTCAGTTCAGCCACTATGCTCAACCCTTAAAAATATGATCTCATTTGATCCTCACAAAAACCCTAAGAGGTAGTTGCTATTATAATTCCCATTTTATGGTTGAGAGGTTAATGACTTGCTAAGGGTCATATAGCTAGTGTCAGATGCTGCCAAATTCAAGTTTTCCTGAATCCTAGCCTAACACTTTATATATGCACCACCTACCTGCCTAGTTTTTAGTTCCCTGTAGCTTTTCAGTGTGGTAGCACTAAAACTGGATTCCTGTGGTATTTTGTACTTGGACCATGATTGTGGAATTGGCCTGATACTCCCTTTCGAGTTTAGGGTCACTGATCCCTGTTTTTCCTGTTGCAAATTTCTGTGCAAATTTCCTGTGCAAAGTCCCCTTTACAAAGTGAAAAACTCATTCACAGACTGAGTGTTATTTGACTGTTCTCTGGTGAGCCAGATTCTACTGTGGGACCCTACTGACCTACATATGATTTTCTGTGAGAAGTCTGAAAAGGTAGTCTTAGATTAGTACCACTATTTAGCCTTGGTCAGTAATCTCTGATGAGGTTCATCTCATATATTTTCTAAGGTAGGTTTATTTAAGAACTTTTCTTATTGTCTAGAAGCATAAACAACTCATTTGAGTCTAATAGGAAGGATTTTCTTTTTTAAATACGTTATTAATGTTACTATATTTTCATTACAGGAACTCTATAGTACGCTATAATTTATAGAGCACTTTTATCAATATAATCTCTAAGATAAATAGTACAAGTATAATTATCCCCATGTTGAGAAAGAAACTAAAGTCCAGAGACTAAAAGCCTTGCTCCTATCACAGAAAGTTGAAATTGGGAAAAGTGGACATTTACATTTTTTTCCTCTTTCAGATAGAGAGACTACTTCAGAAATCACGGGGTTAAATCCAAACCAAGACATTGCTTTGAAAGAGCACACTCAAGAACAAGTCACAATGGATGATTCCCAGATCAACAATTCAGAAACACCTAAAAAATGTGAAATCAAATTAAAGAAGCAACAAGACAACCCAAAGAAACATTGCCAGCAAATAACAGTTAGCCACAAAAAAACTTTTAAAAAGGTGAACAGCCATGAATGTAAAAAATTTGGAAAAAACTTAAGTATGGGACAAATCCTTGCTCCCCAAGAGAGAATTTCTTCAGGAAAAAGTCTCCATAAATGTGATACACACTTAAGAAACTTCAAAGAGTATTCTGTGCTCAAACCAACTAAATGTAATCAAGTCCCTACATCTGGGAAAAAACTTTGTAAGTTTAATGAATGCAAGAAAATATTTATTCCCCACTCAAACCTTAATGAATATCATAAAAGAACCTCTGGAGAGCTACCATATAAATGTGACAGATGTGGAAAACTCTTCCACTGGAAGAGACATCTTGTTCAACATCAAAAAATTCATACTGGAATAAAAACCTATGAATGTACTGAATGTGGGAAAACTTTTAGGCACAGCTCATCTCTTCCTGCCCATCAAAGAATTCATACTGGAGAAAAACCCTATAAATGTAATGAATGTGGGAAAGCTTTTAACTATAGTTCATCATTTTTTGAACATCAAAGAATCCATACTGGAACAAAACCCTATTCATGCAATGTATGTGGGAAAGCTTTTAACCACAGCTCATCACTTACTGAGCATCAGAGAATTCATACTGGAGAGAAACCCTATGAATGTAATGAATGTGGAAAATCCTTCAGCCAGATGGGACATCTTACTAAACATCATAGAATCCACACTGGAGAAAAACCCTACACATGTAGTGAATGTGGAAAATCCTTCAGTTGGAGTGCAGACCTTACTCAGCATCAGAGAATTCATACTGGAGAGAAACCTTATGAGTGTAATGAATGTGGGAAGGCCTTCAGGTGGAACACATACCTTACTCAACATCAAAGAATCCATACTGGAGAGAAGCCCTATGCATGCAATGAATGTGGAAAAGCCTTTAGACAGAAGGGTCACCTCACTCAACATCAGAGGATTCATACTGGAGAGAAACCCTATCAGTGTAATGAATGTGGGAAAGCCTTCAGTGTCAGTTCATCTCTTATTAAGCATCAGAAAGTTCATTCTGGGGAGAAACCCCATAAATGAAATTAACATGGAAAATCTTTCAAGTGTAGTTCAGATTTACTTCATCTATCAGAGAACCATGGAAATGTAATAATGTAGGTAAAGCTTTAGTCAGATTTGGCACTTAATAAATACTTGACAGTTAAGGCTCAGTTCAGCATTTGAATCTTTTTTAAAGTTTTCTAATACCTTTTTTGGAAATATACTTTGTGAATAACAAGAGGTGAATGGGAGTGTTTGTGCAATTTGGGGATTTTTCTAAGATTTTTGAAGTCATGGAAAATTGTCCTTAACTTTTTTTTTTCCTTGACAATCATGTTCTCTTGTCTTTTTCATATATGAGTGAAGAACATGATTACTTAATGACTAGTAAAACATGGTTTCCCAACTTAGATTAGCTTGTCTGAAAAACCTTGCATTCAAGTAATCCTAATGAATTGAAAGTAGAAAATACTAATTACCCAATAGATATATTGTGTTTTTTAATGTGAGGGAATATTGGACTCTGGAATCCTTGAAGGAAAATGGGAGAACCAGCCTACTTGACAAATTAGCTTATTTTTCTTTAATGATTTTTCTGCTTTCATTATAAATTTAACATCAAGGAACATGAATATTTCTACATGCAAAGGATAACAAAAAGGGGATATCATATCCTCTATTAACTTGACTTATTTTTTAAAAGGAGTTATCTTCCGTGAAATTTGGGGCCATTTGTTTATAGACTTAATTATGATTTTTTTTTAAACAATAAGAACACTTTATTTTCTATTTCCTTTGTTTTCAAGTATATTTGAGGGGATCAGAAAACTCTATTAATGAGACAAATCTTTCTAGCTCTAAAACTTTAAAAAAGAAACTGATTCCTTGGCCCTCAGTTATTTTAACAGATAACTAAAGGCATAGCAGTGGTATAGTAGAAAGAATAACAGACTTGAAATCAGAAGATCAGAATTCAAGTTTTGGTTCTGCTAATTACTGCATGTGTGATTTTGGGTAAGTCACAAAGTATATCTCTGGGCCTCAGTTTCTTTGTTTGTAATATTAGGAAATTAAATATCGTGATCTCTAAGGGTCTTTCCAAATTGTTTTATATAATATATTTTATATTTATTATATACACACATATGTATACATATATACATATGTGTATGGTGATTATATGTGTATATATGTATATGCATATATATATGCATACATACATATATATAATCTGTGTACAATTCTATAATTCTAAAGAAACTAACTATTAGCTTCTTTAGAAGTATTAGGAAACAACATTTGGAAAATAACTCCAGTCCACAATATCATTAATATTATTTAAAATGATTCCTGGTTGATAGAAATTGAAACTGGGATTGGAAGAGTAAAATAATAAGCTCAATCAAAATAGCCCAGATGGATGAATCTTAAAATCAACTTGTGTGTTTCTGAAAGGAAAGGTATCATTTGTTTTTCTTAAGACATAAGTTGTAATAAGCATTCAACTTAAGAAGACTAAGAGCAGGTCAAAGTACTCTTGACTAGTTTTATTTAGGTATTGTTGTTTAGTCATTTCAGTTGTGTCCAACTCTTTGTGACCTCATTTGGGCTTTTCTTAGCAAACATACTGGAGTGGTTTGCCATTTCCTTCTCCAGCTCATTTTACAGATGGGGAAACTGAGGCATAACAGGGTTAAGTGACTTGCACAGGGTCACATAACTAGTACATGTATAAGGCCATATTTGAACTCATGGAATTATGGATTAGGTTGGAAAATTTAGGCAACAGTTAGTCGAGACTGGTAGTTTTCATTTGCACTTCTAATTGCCATACCTTTGTATATTCTGAATTTTACATTGTTTTTTCCTTTGTTACTAAAGTCTAGAATGTATGAAGATAAAAAATAAAGGGGGCAGAAGGAGAGAGAGCAATCATTTTTAGACCAAAGCACTTGGAAATAGTAATAGTGACTAAGGAAGTAGAATAAGTAATTAATTGGAACAGAGCTGTGAATTCAAAGCACTAAGCCATATCAGGGACTTAGGAAGGCCCTAGAAATTGAATAATTTTTTTGAATTTCAGTGATCAGAGAAGTTTAATAAAAAATGAAATCCTTAAGAACTCAAGATAACTCCACTATATTAATTGCCAAAAGAAGGAGTTCATATTTGAGGAACCAGATCAATAGGGCTGAGGTCCTAGATATGGTTAAGATATATCATTAAGGAGCATTCTCATTTTATATTAGATAGGGGAAAGGATGACCTAGTGGAATCATGGGGACTAAGAACTCTGCTATGAATTTTTAGGTTAGAGTAAATTGAGAATTTTTTAAACCACCTAGTCACTACTGGGTAGTATTCATTTATATGCACTTTTAATTACCTGAACTTTCTTCTTGACATTTCTGAAGTTATACTTTTTCCCTATTAATAAATATCAATACTTAAACATAAGATGACTCTTGCATGATAAATGAAAGTAGAATCATGGGAACTATTCATACCTTATGATGGCACCATTTGGTTATAGTATCCTTGATTTCTAAAGAATGTAGTTCCTCTCCCTCCTTCTGCTGTGACCCAAAGAGCAGCCCAGCTAGGATTTTTGGCAGCTCTCCTAGGTGTATTGTCCTTGTACCCCCATGCTCATTGTCTAGACTGTTTTATTTTATGCCTTGAGCCTCTATTTATAAATTAAAATGCCTATAATAAAGGACTATTTTTAAGGAAGTCTATGAGATGATCAATTTGAAATATCCAATGGAAAGTTAATGATTAGAGAGGTCAGCAAAGACTAAATTTAGATATAACTTTTTCAGAGTCTTCTTTGCATAAAGATAACAAATCCATAAGAGTTGACAGTCAATAAGTGAGAATGGATAGAGAGAGAAGGAAAGAGGGAATAAATCAGGGTCTTGAAGAATACCTACCTTAAGAAGAATGAATTGAGTGAATTTGGGCTAGTGAGAGGAACAAGACCAAGGCCAGAATACATAGTAGGCAAATCACTACTTAACATAAGGTATTCTGGGACAAGATATCTAGTGCTTATTTAGAGATGTGGAAAGGGAGCTCCAGGTCAAAAGAGAAGTTTGATTAGTTGAACTATACTCAATGCACTTTTAATTAGATCAGTTGGAAAGTTTGACCATTTATTCTGAAACCTAGGCAGTTTTCTTGACAATTATAATTACTTTCTTTACATGAAAAGGTAGTATGCTGTACTAGAGAGAGAACAGGTTTGAAGACAGGAATATTTTAGATCAAGTCCTAACTCTGATATATATTGTCTATATGATTCCAACAAGTTACTTAACCTTTCAATACCTTTAGACAACTTTCTGACACCATAGGTTACAGAAAAAAAATGTCAACCTCCATTGGTAGAGGATTTGTTTCACCAAAGTTCCTTACACTAAGGAAATCTCAGGTTCAGCCATTATTTTAGTACATTATATCTTTTTTTTTTTCTTAATAGATAAGCCCAAAAAGAATAATATGATCTGAGGTATGTGGCAACAAGATAAAAGGGAAAAAATAATATATGCCAAAACCAGCCATTCATTGGTTATGTTTGGAATAGAAAAAGAGACAACAGTAAATTAGTGATTGAGAATGACATCTGAATCTAGGGACCACAAAAGTCCAAGAAATTCAGCAATTTGGTCCAGAATTCAGTAATTGGGAACCCTTAAAATAAAGCTAAGGCTCAAAACCCTGAAGATTCTTGGATTTAAAACTTGGATTAATAAGAACTCCTCCAAGAATGAATTCAACTTGGTTCACTGAGACCCAAAAAGTCCAGGGCAAGATTTTTCAGTGGTGTGGCCATAAACATAGAAATTATTCATGTTCTCATCTTCCATTTGGTGGAAACACGCTAGTTCTCCTGGAACTCTGAAGCATCTTAAATTGTCTTTTTGTACTTTCCCAGAACTTTGCCTCAAATATAGGTCTGACAGTAGATCTTAGAATTGGATCATATGTAGTTAATTTTTTAGTAAGGATGGCAATTGGTCATTTTTTCCACATCCTTTTCCCAAGGCAGTGATGATAAATTAAAAGGGTCTAGCAAATTTAAGTCACATGTATGCTTGGATTCTAAGACCCTTATGTCTTCTTCCCAAAATCCCAAAGTATACATATCTTTGACACTTAGTACTCCCCTAGAGTACTTCATAGCTGAAAATTTTATCTTGTTCCCCTAATGAAAAATAACATTCTCTCACCCCACTTTAATGTGGATTAATCCAACAAGGTCACTTCCTAATAGTATAGAATCTTAGTTGGAAAGATTTTTTTAAGTTATCTCTTTCAGCACTATATCTGATGCATAACTCTCTTAGTACATCTTTAAAAAATTATCCCACTGGTACGTGCACAGCCCCAGGGCTATGAAGCAGACCATTCAGATAGCTTTAAAACTGTTAGAAGTTGAGATTATCACTCTATCACTTCTACCCATTGATCCTATTTTTCTCCTATCTTAACCCCCTTTCTTCCCACGAAGAGCAATTCTAATCTTTTCTGTATGATAATGCTTCAAACTTTTGCAAGTAATCATTTTGAATCCTCTAAATCTGAGGCAACTAGGTACTGATAGATATACTACTGAGCCTGCAGTTATGAAAATCTGGGTTCAAATCCAGACTTAGCCACTTCCTAACTCTGTGGCACTAGCCAAGAAAATTTGCTTCAATATCCTCAATTCTAAAATGGTGTTAATAATAGCACCTACCTCCCAGGGTGGTTGTGAGGATCAAATGAGATATTTGTAAAGAGGATAGGAAATTCCTTGGCACATAGTAGGCACTTAATAAATATTCTCCCTTCCAGATTAAACATTCCTGGTGCCTTCAAACAATTCTTATTGTTATGCTTAGTTGCCTCACTATCCTGGTCACCTCTCTCTAGATTTACTACATCTTTTTTGTTATTCTTTTTAAAATGTGTGGCTTAAAACTGAGCACAACACCTTGATATGATATGACTAATGCAGACACAACAAAGCTCCATTCTGGCTACTCCTGTTTTTGTTAATGTGCTCTAAAATTACCTTTTTTCACAGCTACATGTCTTTGTATTAAGCTTGTCTTTTAAGAATTCAGGTTTAGGGTTTGTTCATTTGGGGTTTTTTTACATTAATTACTGTCAAACTGTGTGTTTCACATCTTGTAATTGTAGAGTTGAAGGGGGGAAAGATTGTTTGTTTTCTGTTTTTGAAACTAAATGTAGGACTTCACATTTATTGATATTGGATTTCATATTGTTAAATATGGCCTGTATCAGCATTGAGGTATTTGTATCATGTTTCTGTTAGATAACATTCATATATCTCTTAGATTTCTGTCAACTGCAGATTTAAAAAGTACACCATTTTTTGGTCTTGATCTTTGGTTAAAATATTGATCTCAGGTTCTAGAACAAAGTCCTGTTCTTTTCAAGACACCTCTTTTCAGATTAACATTCATCTATGAATAAATATTCTATTAATTCAAAATGTTCCAGATTCATGAACTATATTATCACACTACTCACAATCAATCTTGTCCACAAAAGCAGCAGAACTTGTCAAATACTTTGCTGAAATTCAGATACCATCCACAGAATCACTTTTACCATAGTCTTATAACTATAACAGCTGCAAATTGTCTGATAAGTAAATTTGCAAATCATTAAAGACTTACTGATTTTCCTATCAATTTCCTTGATCATAATGCTCTTGCAAATTACACTTCTCTTATCACCCACATTAGCTTTTTTTTTTTTTTAACCTTTTAACCTATTCCCTACTTATGAAGTCAGAGATGGGAGTTGGGGAGGAGTGAGAGCTAGATACTCATTGACCCAGGGCTAATATTCACCTCTGATGCCTGACACAAAAATAATTTCCCTTATCTATAAAAAACATAACCATTATAGTAGGAAGGGGGAAAAAAAACTCTACCCGTAAATAAAGAAGGATGATGAGAATTTGATGTAACTTAGATTTGCCAAATCCAAAAACAGTCTTTCATAAAACCATCTTTGATCCATTTCTTCTCCAAATATGGCCTGAGGCTGCATCATATCTAAGACCCAGCCATCCCCCTCCAGCTATTGAGACCTGGTTTATTCTTCCATTTCTGGTAACTGAAATATATTATTATAATTTACTTTAAATCCTTTTCTTTTGCTCTCAACCCTTACCATCCTGCCCCTGAATACTTTGTCTTAGTTTTTGAATGTCCCCTTGTGTAAGTTGAAATTTTTATCATAATAAAAGGCATTATTTTATAAGTTACTCTGTCTGATTCTTTGGTAAAAATCTCCAAGTCTTAAACTAATTGGAATGGACTAGTACATCCTGTCATTGACAGAAATTAGGTTAGTCTTAGTTCTTAGTAAAACCATGAATTCTTAGTGATCATCACCAAACTGCCCAGAAAAAAATCCATTCTAGAATTTTGTAGGAGGCTAGCCTCAAATTATTTGTCTATTGTTTATAAACCAGTCCTGCACCCCTTAAAAAAAATCAAGGTAGAGTCCCAAGTAAAATGGATAGAGATAGCTTAAAAACCTATTACCAGTTCTATGGTACTGGGTATTTTCCATGCTTCCTCAAAAATCATCATTGGTGGTTCAGAAATCATATGAGCAAGTTCTTTCTGAGATGTTAGCTATTTAGGTCAGTTGGCTTGAATTCATGTAGAGAAGTTAAGTGCTCTCTCTACTCTCTTCAATTTCAGTTAACCTTTTGTCCATTTCAGTCTGATAGTTCAACTCAGAAAAGAAGGAAAATAAGCTAGTATTCCTTTTTTTTTTATTAACCCATTAATATTCCCCCATATTTTTATTAGCAATAGGCCTTTTTATATCTGTTGCCTTGGAAGTAATTCCTCAAAAGAAGAACAAAGAAACTAAGTCCTGTATTTTTACAGGTCTTAGTGTATTCTAGGTTTTAATCTTTCTGGCAGTCTTATAAGTACTTATAAGTTTGGTTCCTGCTCCACCAGTGTTTTGAGAATGTTCTTTTAAAATTTGAACTCCAGAAGCAACTTCTGTAGCAATATCTGTCTTTTTAGATATCTCTTAACTAAGGGAACTGAAAAGATTAGACTAGCAAGTATTGGAAGGAGTTGAGTGAACTACAATGACTCCATCTTATGATTTAGTGCTGGAGCTAGCTCAGTACCTTTTCTGTTCAGTTATGGATTTAATTCAACTTTGATCTTTTAGGAATTGGGAGAAAACCTTATTGTATTCTTTGAACCTCACCATGCATGGCTGGGAAGCTAAACCACCTCTGCCTGATGTTTAGAGACCCTTAACTAAAAACCTAGATTGACAAGAAACTTAGTCATATCCAAAGATTGGTACAAAGAGTTTCTCACAATTGTGTATCTTAAGTAATCCTTATGTATTATTTGAAATTTGGTCACATATTGATCAATTAGTTATTGTTTCCATGTTCCTTTGATTGTTTACAGACACAAGCAACCTGGGACAACACTTTTTCTGATTTCAGGGAATTGCACCTGTGTGCTCTTCCCCTCCCAATTGAGAAAGTTACTAATAATTCCTCCAATTAAAAATCAGATTACCTAATTTTTGTATTCTAGTTATTTGTTTCCTTTTAATTAATTGGTTTTACTTCATTTTTTGGGAGAGTGGTTTGTTTTGAGTTTTAGGTAAAAACCTAAAAAAAAAAAAACATTTCAGCAAAAATGCTGAGGCAATTTGGTTTAAGTGACTTGCCCAGGGTCACTCAGCTAGGAAGTGTTATATGTCTGAGGTCAAATTTGAACTTAGGTTCTCATGACTTTTGGATGAGTGCTCTATCCACTGTGCCATTTAGCTTCTCCCCAATTGTTTTTAAGGTATAAACATCTATCTCCCCTTGTATTCAGAACTCAATCCAAGATGAGGACGTATTTGTCCCATTTTGTTGAGCAATTGGCATGCATTGCTTAATCAAAATTCTCAGAAGCTGAAAATTTTGTTTCCACAGTCATTTCATCTTTTTAATTTTAGAGTTTGGAGCAGGGGCTTCATTTCTTTTCAACAAAAAATTTATGAAGCATCTACTACAAATTCTAAAATGACATGGTCACTTTCCCTCAAGATTCCTGTTATTTCTCAACTATCCATATAGGTCAGAATTAGCTCCTAAAAGTTATTTTCTTCATTTCTTTTTCATCAAAAAAGTTTCTCATGTGCTCTGAAGAGTGAGGGATAGAGATAGAGATAGATAGAGTGAGAAATAGAGACTAAGATAGAAAAAGAAATGATACCTTCAGTAGATGTCTAGATGTAGTTGCCTAGGTGCTTGAACTCACAACATATACTCACATAAAAATATCTTTTCATCTTGGTGATTCCCATTTAATTGTGTATTATCTTAACACATAATACTACTCTGCCACTTCTGTTTTATTTCATGTTACTTCTATATTCTAACCATGAGTTCTTCCATAAAAGATAGCAAGATTTCCTCTATATAAGTATGCCCTTTGCTAGTGTAGATTGCAAATCCTCCCTGACTTCATTGATGATTTTCAAGAACTACTGAGATCAAAAGAATTCATTACCTGTTAACTATTGCCATGATGACACTCTGATCTTAGTTAAGCTGGTCCTCAGACAACATACAGTATATTGCAGTACCATTACTCACAGAAACTTAACTTATGGACATGACAGGCATATACTTCAAGAGTCCAGGGTCACTTTCTTGATACCAGGAAGCCCCTAGGGTTTGCAATAAAAATTTTAGCTCACTCATATCTATACATAGCACCTTGGTGTGTTGAAATCTGGGATCATAATATTCCTACATACATCTAATCCTTTTCATCCCAGCATTACATTCCAACACAAAATATACCTGTCTTCTCTACAATACTCTTCCACTGTATGTTCCTAGAATCACCATTCCATTGTTAACTTCCCTTCATCTACAGTCTCTTAATCTACCTGCCTCCTTTGATAAAGTAAAACTAGGTTAGCCCCTGGAAACTCTAAATCTCTAGCTACCCTTTCTACTACTGACTGCTTTTTCTACTTGCCCTGCCTCATAGGTCCTAGAAGTGAAATTCTCACTGAACTTACATCCCACTGAATTTTTTTTTTTTTTTTGGTGATAAGCTTCTCACTTAATCCTTTTATCATTATCATCATTATCATCATCATCATCATTATTATTATTATTATTATTAAAGCTTTTCATTTTTCATAACATATGCATGGACAAATCTTCAACATTAGCCCTTGCAAAACCTTGTGTTCCAATTCCTCCCATACACACCTCCATGCTCTTCCCTAGATGGCAAGTAGTCCAATATATGTTAAACATGGTAGAAATATATGTTATGTCTAATACTTATATACATATTTATACAAATTATCATGCTGCACAAGAAAAAAGACAAAATAAAATGCAAGCAAATAACAAAAATAGTGAAAATGCTATGTTGTGAACCACACTCAATTCCCACAGTCCTCTCTCTGGGTGTAAATGGTTCTCTTCATCACTGAACAAGTAGAACTGGTCTGAATTATCTCATTGTTGAAGAGAGCTCGTTCATCAGAATTGATCATCATATAGTCTTCTTATTGTTGTATATGATGATTTCCTGGTTCTGCTCATTTCACTTAGCATCAATTCATATAAGTCTCCCCAGGTCTTTCTGAAATCATCCTGCTGGTCGTTTCTTACAGAACAATAATATTCCATAACATTCATATCCCTTAATTTATTCAGCCATTTTCCAATGGATGGGCATCCATTCAATTTCCAGTTTCTTGCCACTACAAAGAGGACTGCCACAAACATTTTTGTACATGTGGGTTCCTTTCCCTCCTTTAAGATCTCTTTGGGATAAAAGCCCAGTAGTAACACTGCTGCATCAAAGGGTATGCACAGTTTGACAACTTTTTGAGCATAGTTCCAAATTGTTCTTCAGAATGGTTGAATCCATTCACAATTCCATGAACAATGTATCAGTGACCCACTTTTCCCACATCCCCTCCAACATTTGTCATTATTTTTTCCTTCATCTTAGCCAATCTGAAAGGTGTGTATTCTCGTTGAAATTTAATAGCCCTAGTTCTAATGTCATTGAGTCACTTTTGAAGATCCTGTTATATGACCATACTATATTCTTGTTATCTACCATCCTTTAGGATATATCCTACCTTTATTTATGATTTTATTCACTGTTATACCTGTGCTATTATCCTTAGAGATTTTATTTTCAAGATCAATCATTACTCTTAAAACCTGCTTTCACAGTATTTTTGAGTGTCAAACATTCATAACCTCCATCCATTTCTACTTTATCCCTTACTATAAAATAAACATACTCTAACTTCAGGATTCCAAATTCAAATGCCTCTATTTGATCACAACTTATTTTCTTTTTATTTCTTATTTTTACCATATCCATTGCTTATCTTCAATATGCTTCAGCTCTTTTTTATTCTCCTTATCAACTCTGTTCTGGACTCCTTTTCCTTCCTATCCATTTGTAATCCTATGCCTATTTCAATAATGTCTTTTCCATTCTTAAATACATCTTTGTTCCCCAAACTTTTGTCATTCCCAACTGGAAATTTAAAAAAAAATGATTCCATTCTCCTTTGATAGTTTTATGTTTCACATTTTCTACATTCCAGTTGGACTCGATTTCTTACTGTCTCTACTTTTAAGATACCTTTCCTATTTACACATCTATGCTTTTATCTACCTTCATACTGAAATGGTCTTCCTCCAACTCCCATTTCATTCTATGTAAGTTTTTCTCTTCAAAGGCCTGCTCAGATGCCAACTCTTCCACTAAGCCATCTTTGGTCTACACATAATTGAAATTCCTTACTCCCTCTTCATATTCCTCATATACTTCTCCTAGATTCTCCAGAATTATATCACAGCCCTTTATTTCAAAAATATTTAAATGCATGTCTTTCCCTACTTTTCAAATGTAATTGCCCTGATATATCATATGTGATTTAAGTTATTATGTTGGTTTCTTTTTTATGCTTTGATACAGGCTGGTTAGACCATCAGAGGGAAGAAATGACACACACGAGAGAAACAGCAAGAATGACTTTATAAACCTCCTGATGTCAGAGGAACTCTCCTTACCTCTTTCTGGGTTTATCCTTATATTGTCATGATTATATTCAAAGATGTTTGGGATTTGCTTTTCCCATATTGGTACATATACAAAAAGATTCCATCTACCTCTGTGTTTTTAAGTATAAAGTTGACATTAATCCTAACTATGGCCATTATACTTCATCCTAAAAGTCTAAGCAGGACTAATTTCCTGGGTTGCAGTTATATACACAGCTTTAATTCTTAGGATCATAATAACACAAAAACCCGGAATTACGTAAAGTCCTTTTTGTATATGATTTTTTTAATGCTTTATATCCTGTTAATAAATAAGAAGGTGAACCTATGTATGAGTTTTATAAAACAACAAATTCTAGTAGTACATTGCTAAAGCCTAGCATAGTGCCTTTCACATAGTAGGTCCTTACTAAATGTTGCTTAAGTTGAATTTTTTAAAGATTTAATATTTTATTGATGCTTTAAAAATATATTACTGCCATTTCCCAATGCTTCCCCAGTAAAACTCTCACTTATTAGTAACAAGTTAAGCAAAAACCTAAAACCATGACTAGGTCTCATACTAGGAACATTTTTTTCCATTAGTGCATAAGAGTCAAATTGACCATTGACCTGATCTAGATTCTGAGATATTTAGGCATGTTCTTTTCCATGTTTGTGGTCATTGTTTTGTTGCTTCTGTTTATTTTGCTCCACATTTACTTCAGCTTAAATATGTAATTCCAAATTACTGCAAATCCTTATATTCTTTATAGTATAACGATATATTTTACATTCATAAATCACAATTTGTTCAGTCATTCCTCAATTTATGGATACACACTTTCTTTTCATGTCTTTTTTTTTGTACCACAAAAAAAAAAAAGATACTATGACAGTTTTAGTATATTTGGGACCTTTCTCACTGTCTCATATTCTCTTGACCAATAATGGTATTACAGGCACAAAGGTTATTAATTAATATCTAGTCACTTTTCTAGTACAGATGAATTCATTTTTTTAAATATTGTAAAGTTTAATATCATCAGCAAACCCAAAATTCAATTAAGCAAATAAGAATAAAAAATTGTACATTAATACATATAGTTTAATTTAAATTTGTTTGAATATTCAGATTTAGCAAGATAGTCACAAAATCATACTGATTTTTCTATGTTCTTTTCTAAACTTTTTTTGGGCTTCTGTATAGTTTTCTAGGTATTTTTATTGTTGTTGTATTATATGCATAGTCATAGTTAGGGTGCCTTTTCCTTTGACTTATTCTGTATCACTTTTAGAACTTATTCTTTATTTCTTCATATTCTTCCCATATAAGAGTGTGTATGTGTGTATATATACATATACATATACATATATATAATTTATATAGAGAAATATATTACTGTGAAGTAATAATTGGTTACATTCATATACTAAAAGTTTATCTAACTGTTGTATTTTAGGTTATTTCCAAAGGCTTTTACTATTTTGAATATGATACTACAATTTTTTAAAAAATAGGTCATTTTCCCCATGCCAGTTACATTTTTTAAAATATAATTCTATATTTCTTCTGTGTGTTTCCCAATTGTATGAGATAACATTATCTTCAAGTTGTATGCTATTGTCAACTTCAAATAAAGAGGGCTACCAAAGTAACGATAACAAGAGTCTTTAATTGAAGCAAGGAAATTTCAATTCTGGACACCACGTAGCACAGGAATGCCAAGAGCTCCCCTGAGCATCAGAAAGGGGCAGGATTTAAATCTACTTCTACTGGAAGGAATGCATCCAAGAATCAGGAACAAAAAAAGAGTTTAAGTTATTTTATAAAATAGCCAAAGACTAGGAAGTGGTAACCAGTTTGTTTTTTTCAAATGGTTTGGACCAGCTTGACTATTCTTAAGAGACCCAAGCTGATAACAAAGCCCTACACATGGCACTCCTGAGTGCCCTGAGTTTCTTTTCATTGTCAATGTCAAAAGGCAATGACAACCTCAAACTTACGTGAAAAATTAATTATATTATAAGAGAAATAAACATGCATATGGAACCTTATGCAAGTACAAAAAGTTTATAATCCAAAAAGTTTGCTTATGTATGAAATTGTATCAAAGAGAAGAAATAAAATCTCTACCTAAATATGAATGAAAAGGGAGGCCTTAGATCTCAGACCTCACTCATATTGATCTGCTGGCATTTTTCTTGAAGCAGTGAATATTGGCACAAGGACACAATGTACCTCAAAATAAAACTCAAAAAGAAAATTTAGTCCCAAAAGGTTTCACCTGAAATAGCAATGTTTGACTAATCACAGTAAAGTTGGACACAATTGCTATCAACACTCAAGTTATTATACTAAATTAATTAGCAGGTAAAAATTCATCAGACCTTCAAAAATTATGAAAAAAATCATTTGACATTCTTTTCTACTAGTATTTCTCCTCAAATATAGCTTAAAATTAATCCAGATTCAAAAAGATAGCCATTAGAGGTTAATAATCATATTTTTTTAAGTTCACATAGATACTGAATATGATAGCTTACTAACTTCTTCAAAACCAAAATATTCCAGACTGGAGTCTTTTAATACTATGTTAGTTCAATATTTATGATTAATATATATATATATATAATATACATATATATAATTAATATAATAATAATAAATAAAATTAATTTAAGTACAGATATTCCTAGTATAATTTCATAAATTTTAAATCATAACTCATCCTATAAACTATTATTAAACTATAAACTGTAAAGGAGTGATCTCATTTTCTCAGCAACCATAGTCTGCAGTTTTACCAAATATGGGAAAGAAAGCCTTGCAGCAGGAGAGCAAATCTATGAGTGGAGGAAGCAAAGAGGTACGTCAAATTGCCTGGGACCACCTTTCACCTCTGTTCTTAATATAAAATTTACTAAAGCCAATATGGGCCAGCCTTATGTCACAAGGCACTTGTTAAATTTTTGTAATGGTTGCACTTCAAACCTCCAGAAAACTTTATGGTCTTTGTTACTAAGTTAAGATACCATTTTAATACAGCTAAATAAATAAAATTAAGTGAAACTTTCCTATTGCTTTCGATTTTCCCCCTAGCTCTCTATTATTTTCCCCTATATACCTCTAAATTAAGCTATAGTATTTATTACTGTTTACCCACTATAATAGGCACCTGCAATTTCACATTATCTTCCCATTTAAATAAACCCAAAACTTTCTTTGAACTTTTCTGTTAATGCACTCAAACCATTTTTTCTTTTCCTTAAACTTAATTTTATTTTGTGTCAAATCTGCTATTCCCTAAAAGATGAAAACATCAAAAATCCTTTAAGACACTTTCCAGAATTATTTTACAAAAATTTGTTTTTTTCAAATATCAATTAAGATCTAATATATTATTCCCAGAAGTAAAACAAAGATTTTTTTTCTAAATAAATATCATATATGCACATATATATGTTTATATAGTTAAAGTTGCTTTCTTAAATAAGCTCTTTTTGTGGGCAATAACTAAAACAGTTCTCAAAAAATGCAAATATATAATCCATTATAAAAATCAATAGGAGTACAACAAACTAATTTCAAAACAAACACTAATTCAAAAAGTTATTCTATTTTGTTTAAATTTATAAAAGTCTCAAGTATCCAATTAGATTTTTAAATAAAACTTTAAATTACATAAACTTTTCTTTTTTCCATAAACCAGGAAAGAATTAACATTTGCAATAGAAAACTTCCATTTTAGTCATAAACTTATTTTCTAATTTAATCTATGATGGAGTTACTTATTTTTTCTGCTCTACACTCCTCAAACTTTCTTCATATTTTAGGAATATAAAAAAAATAGACTTGGTCTGAACACTTAAAAGAACTAAAAAAAATTGCAAAGTACAAAGAAACAGATTTGGCAGCAATGTTTTGTTTTTTGTTTTTTGTTTTCCCTAAACTCAGTGTTCATAATAGCAGCTTTGTGAAACTGTGAGACAATGGCCCCAACATTTTCTGACTAGTGAGGCATTTCAGTTACCAGCCTTTTACATAAACATGGAGCCATTCTGTGTGATCCTTAGTAGTATCCAGAGGTCATGCTATCTCAACGTATGCACTGGCACACACATAGCACAGCACATTTAAAATTTAAAATAGCATTCCACAAAGATGGACAAAAGTCAATACAAAACATATACTCAGCAGCATAAAATCAGTCAGAGTGATCTCAAAAGCTCAATACTTGCAAGTTCTTTGTTCATAATTACAAATCTAAAAGTCACTTTAGGGAGACTTATCAGAATGAACCCAAAATTGCCCATAAATCTTTTAACAAACCCTCAGTCAAAGAATCAGAAAGAACCAAAGGGAACTCAGAAATTTGAAAGATCATGTTCCCAAATTGGACAACCAAATCATATCTGAACTGGACACAAGAGGTTCTATGCTAGTACTGGGTGCCCAAAGTAAAAAAAAAAAAAATGATGACCAAATGATGACCAGTTAAACAAGAGTCTTCAAATGACATTGCTGCCAAGAGTTATGTCAATCTGAAATAAAGAAGACCACCAAACATCAAGTAACTCCAATTTATTAAAGGGAATTGAAATTCAGGATGCCACACAACATTAGAGTGCAGAAGTGCCTCCTAAGCACCAGCAAATATAAAGAATAATATTGTCAATAAATATATTTGTTGAGTCTTTTTCATTTGTTAAACCATCATATGAATAGTATATTTTATAAATATGAATATTAAACTTCTCTGCGTTTTTTTAAGACTTAATGTCATTTTCTTTGTTGCTATAGTTAGCAGTTCTAAAAAGATATCATAGTAATAGTGAAAGTAAACAGTTTTATTCTGCACGTTTTTTAAAGGGAAAACTTATTAAAGCTGGTCAGCTTAAAGATACTGTTAGTTTTTTTCATCTCTACTACCTACCAAAGGCAAGGGATTTAAAAGAAATAGGTAGATTTGATATAAAGAACTGTTTAAAGAAATTTGGAATTTAGATTTGGGGACTGTACCTTAAAATGTGGAAATGACAAGTTCCTCTATAAGATATCTACAAGATAAAGAATATATTTGTCCAGATTCTTGCAAATCTAATCAAAAAGATTTTAATTAACAAAGAAGAAGGGGGTAAGGGGTAGACTTGCCTGAGTATATATACCAAGCTACATAATGAAATACTGAAATGGATCTTTGGCCTTATTGTAAGAAAGATTATTCCCCCAAGAATGCAGATTAAAATCCATCTATTCACATCATGTCTATACCCTTTTGTCATTCTTGTCTACAGATCTTGAGCAAATAATTTAAACTCCCTGAGTCTCAGCTTTATTTGCAAAATCAGAAAATAGAATTGCATGATCTCAATTCTTTCTATCAATCTATGATCCTAGGATCATCCCATAAGTTAGGGGGTCCACCCAACATGTTGAAGGCCTTGTTCACTTTTCATATCATGAGGATATTAGTGCAGCACCCAATCCATCTATTAGTCCTTAAACATTAAATACCTATTGTATGCCAAATATTCTGCTAAATGCTAAGAAAACAAAATAAAAAAGGCAAAAGGAACAATTTAATGGGGCAGACAACAATCAAATAGTGAACCAATTACCTCATAAAGAAAACCCAAAATGGGGTGGCCTCTGGTGCCAAGCTTTCAAAGTGTGGCAATAACTCCCTGAAGACCTCCAGCCAAACAAAATGTCTCAGAATTGATTTAGGAACAGAGAAGAAGCTTACTAACTGGGCAAAAATATCTATTTCACTCCGGGGAGGGTTATTTTTTTTTCTTGCAACATCTACTTTTCCCCTTTTCACCTCCATATCCCTCCCAGACATCCATCCTTTATAACATTTTTTTTGAAAGAATAATAGGAAAGAATCAGCAAAACTAAGAACTATATCAGAAAAATACAACACACAGCATTCCATGCCTGTGGAAGTCCATTTCTGCAAACAGTGGTGGTAAGCTCTTTTTTGGGATCAACCTATCTTTATAATTTTTAAAAATCAGTTTTTATTTTCTTTATAATCTAACTTGTAAAAAGGAAAATGTGTTTTTTATTGAAATCCACTATTATAAGGTAACACCAGAGTTGTGACTGAGATAATAAATCTTTTTTATTTTTTAGATTCAGAATCAAACTTCATCCCAAGATGTTTGGAGTTTGATTAAATTCAAGACAAAGTTTTGAAGCCTGTTGACATTCTAAGAATACAATATGTTTAAAAGATTAAAAGCTGAAAAAACTCAGCCTCAACAAGGATTGGTTCATATATTCTAAAAGTAGATCTGCCCTTAAAAAGTTAGGAATCAAAACAAAGCTATTAGTGGAAATGAGATGTTAAGAAAGTCTCTTTTTAAGAATAGTAGAAAGACTATTATATGACTTTTAATAATCATGTATATACACAGCAACAAGATCAGTTCTGATGGATGTGGCTCTTTCAATGAGATCATTTAGGCTAGTTCCAATGATCATGTGATGAAGAGAGCCATCTACATCCAGACAGAGGACTAAGGGAACTTGAGTGTGAATCACAATATAATATTTTCACACTTACATTTTGTTTTCTTTCTCATTTTTTTCCTTTTAGATCTCATTTTTCTTATGCAGCACAACAATTGTTTAAATATGTATAGAAAATATTGTACATGTTTAACATATATTGGATTATTTATCATCTAGAGGAGGGGATGGGGAGAAGGTACCAAAAATTTGGAACACACGGTTTTGCAAGGTCATCACAAAAAATAAGCACGTATGTAGTGCTGGCTATGTGCCCACCATATCAAGTGTTTTTCCAATTACCTCATTTGGTCATCATAACAATTCTGCATGAGTGGTGTTATTAGCCCCATGACACAATTTAGGAAACAGATTAAATGACATGTACACACACACACACACACACACACACACACACACACACACACTTGAACACTTGAGATTCCATCACCTTGAAAGAGATCTTTCACATTCTGATTTTAGACTATTCAAAAATATGTCAGGAATTTTGGAAAATGCAAAAAAATGGATATGCACCGTGATACTATACCATATTAAATTACTGACTTGTTATATAAATTTTATGGTGTTAAGTAAGGTGAGGATTCTGTCTAATGTCTTCTCTCTCTCTCTCTCTCTCTCTCTCTCTCTCTTTGTGTATTCACTTTGTGCTATATATACATGTATATATGTGCATGTGCATATGTATGTATATACATATATCTGTGTGTGTGTGTGTGTACTGTTACTTAAGATTCCCACTGAATCAGAACAAGAACTTAACTAAGACAAAGGATAGATGTACTTACCTAGTTAACTTGGCTCAGAATGACTGGTAATTGATGACCTGCTTTCACAGGAAAATGATAATATGTAACACTGTTGATCTGCCAATAATACTCTCATTTTTACCATATAAAGTGTTTTTGTGTATATGGTTATTTGATGTGGACCTGTAGTTTTATCAAAGTGAGGAACTTTCATATTTTCCTTCTATGCATATCAGCAACACTTCCATGATTAAAGTTTAGAGAACTACACAGGATTACTGAAAGGTTTAATGGTTTACCCATAGCCTCACACATATCATCTGTCAGCAGAACATTCTATTTCAACCTGGGTTTTCCTCTCTATCAGGCTGGCCTTGTGTTATGTTACAATGCAGAGATATTAATTCTAGGAAACTTTCTATGAGAACTTTTTCTGGCTTATTTCACTTGTAAATCTCATATTTTGGGGGGAAATTCAAAGTTATTTTAAAATCCACAATACCCTTTATAATATGAATGTTTCCCCCCACAATTAAGTCATTTAAAGTTAATTTGTGTGTAGTGAGAAAATAGGAAAGAAGAGTAGATGCCAGAGTTAAGACATTTAGAGCTGTCTGTGATATTTTCTCTTTTCTTTCTCTTCTTTTTTCTCTCCTCCCCTTTTGTTTTCTCTTCTCTCTGCTTCCCTTTCTATTCTATCCCATTCCCTATATTTGTACCTGTTTTCCATTACATTTCTTGAGTTTCTTGAGAATATAACTTTTTTCATCTTTCTTTGTATTCCTAGCACTTGGCATTCCTTGCATGTAGTTGCTTAATAAAGGACTATTAATTTGACTATCTGAATTCCTTTCCTTCCCCCAACTCTGATTTACACTTATGTCCCCTGAAATTCAGTCCAAGACTAAATTCTATTTTGCTTGTATACTTCTTTGTGGTTCTTCTCTGTTAGACATGATCTGTTGTCCCACAGATCCTCCATAGTATTTAATTTACATTTCTAACAGAAATTTATCTCTTGAGGAAGCTAGATGGTGCAATGCATAGAGTATCAGCCTTGAAGTCAGGAGGATATGAATTCCAATTTGGCCTCAGATGCTTAATACTTACTAGCTGTGTGACCCTAGGCATGTCACTTAATCCCAATTGCCTTGAAAAAAAAATAGAAACTTATCTTTCAAAGTGACATTATATTTATATGTTCTAAGAGATGACACAATACAAAGAATGCAAGACAATTCAATAAACATTTATTATGTGCCTTCTATGTGCAAGACGATAGGGATAGGTTTAAAAACCATTCCTACTTACAAGTAATTTCCTGGAAATAACCAAAAAGGGAAATGAGTTAGTTATGTTCCCATTTGAGAGACAGATAATTTAAGAGTTCCAAAGACTAAAAAAAAAAATATTTAAAACCTAGAGGAAGGCCTCTAACACATTGCATAGATCCCCTTATAGAGGATTTATGAAAAGATGTGAGCAAGAATTGCACAAAATAAAGTGACATGGGCAGGTGGCAAGTCTGCATCAGCAGGAGTACTATCTATGTTAGTGAGATGAAGAATCAGCTAATTCTGAAGTATGTGTGTGTGTCATCTCACAACTAGACTGTAAGCTATATGAAAACACAGGTCATATCCTCAATATGTGTGTATATTTAGATAAATACATGCACATATATGTTTATATATCAGTTGTTGTGATCTTTTTCTTCTCAAAACGCAGCCAGGTGATGAAAGTTCAGATCTTTTATTATCTCCAATATAGCCCGGTTAGCTTAGAGGCCTATCTCTCTGCTTTGTTCCAAGAGCTCTCTCCAAATGTCTTTAAATCCAAAGGTCTGGTCCTTCAGCCTCTGCCTCTGCTTTCTTCAGCCTCCAGCCAGCTCCAGTCTTCATGTCATTCCGGTGAAATCTCGACTTGTAGCTTCTTCACTCTCTAGCACTCTCCGACTGGCCCATTGGCCTATTTATGCTCCTTCCAGAGAGAGGGATTATAGGTAGTTCTACTTAGTACCTTGTTTCAGGTTCTGCCCAAAACATCTTCTTGTAAGATTAGATCAACTCTAATTACTTAGCAGTTAGTAAGGATTCCAACAATCAGTTTAAAGTTTACAAAACATACGAGGTAAATATTATAAATACAATTAGTTTAATTTTTACAAATGAAGCTGAGACTCATAGAGATTGAATGATTTGGTCACATACAACTGACTTAGCCAGAATATGAATCCAAGTTACAAAATATAGGACTTTTTTTTTTTTAACTACATAGTGGCTGTTTCCTTTACCATATTTTCCACATAGCTAATACTTTGAAAATACCTCCTGTGGTTAAAGGGATGAGTAGCTTTCCTGATAAGGAAGATAAGAGGATAAGAGACAAAGGACAATGTATTGAGAGTAGACAAGTCAAAATACATGAATTCTGAATCTATTAGATAGAGCAGAATAGGTGAGATAAAGGTAACCTGGGTACAGAGTAAAATTCACCTGTACCCAATGGTGGCACAGTGCAGCAGCAGAATTCCTTTCCAGACTATGTTCCTCACATGCTTTTAAATAATATCCACGTTCTCCAATATCACTTCTATTTGACATTATTTCAAAGTGCTTACATAACAATAATAAGAATAAATTAAATGAATAAGCATTGCTAAAGAAAAGCTCAAAACATCTTTCTATATATATTATATAAATAGAAAATCTAAGGACTTAACAAAAATTGAGACAAAGAGCTCCTATATGATAGCAGAATCTATGATAAAACTGGCAAAGTGATTTAAGTTCTTTTATGGTACAAATAAAGATGAACTAACAACAAGGAAATGACAAAAATAAAAGATATGGTTATTAATTTACCAAGATTCATAATAAACCTTTGTAAAAATAATTATACAAAAATTTTAAGATATAATAAAAGGGACAATTAAGTCCTTTAATTAACAATTAAGAATAAACTCCTTTGCACATGAGTGGGTTGAATAAAATATCATGTTAAAATCTTCATATTTCACTATTTAATCAGTTATTTACAAATAAATTTAATTTACAAATTTAATACAACATCTATGTATAAAAAGAATTTGTTTCATAAGACTAGAAAAAGTAACAATGAAATTTATATGAAAAAAATTGGCAAAAATATGCAATAATTTGTAGAGGAAAAAGTTCTTAGATGGAAACTTGCTCTGCCAGAACTTGAAACACGACTAAGCTAGAAACAAACAATTTACTAAGATGAAAAAGAGTGCTGAGGGAGTGAAAGGAATATCCACATTGATGAAATCATGGCTCATTAAATACCTTTTTAAAATGTCATAAGTAAACAACATGGCCAACATTTATAGGATTTAATTTTGATTTTCTTTCATGTTCATAAAAAGAAGTTTTTTTGAAGGCTTTCTCACATCCATTTCATTCATATAGCTTTTCTTCAGCATGAATTCTTTGATGTTTAGTAAGTGATGATCTAGTTCTGAAGGCTTTTATACATGTATTACATTCATAGGGTTTTTCTCCAGTGTGGATTCTCTGATGCTGAGTAAGGGATGAACGATGCCTAAAGGTTTTTCTACATTCATTACATTCAAAGGGTCTCTCCCCAGTGTGGATTCTCTGATGCTGAATAAGATGGGTTCTCTGACTAAAGGCTTTGCCACATTCATTGCACTCAAAGGGTTTATTTCTAGTATGGATTCTTTGATGTCGAATAGCATGTGTGCTTTGCGTAAAAGCTTTTCCACATTCATTACACTTATATCGTTTCTCTCCAGTATGAATTCTTTGATGTTTAATAAAGGATGAGCTATTACTGAAAGATTTCCCACAATCACTACATTCAAAGGGTTTCTCTCCAGTGTGGATTCTTTGATGCTGAATAGCATGTGTGCGCTGACTGAAGGCTTTTCCACATTCATTACATTTATACTGTTTCTCTCCAATATAAACTTTCTTATTTTTAATGAAAGATCAACTATTACTAAAAGTTATTCCACATTCGCTATACTCAAAGGATTTCTTTCGAGCATGGATTCTTTGATGTTGAATAACATGTGTGCTCTGGATAAAAGCTTTCCCACATTCACTACATTTATAACATTTCTCTCCTGTATGAATTCTCTTATGTTTAATAAAGTTTGAGTTACTACTAAATGCTTTCCCACATTCATTACACTCAAAGGGTTTCTCTTCAGTGTGGATCCTATGGTGTTGACTAAGAGATGAGCTATGAATAAAGGTTTTCCCACATTTATTGCATTCATATGTTTTTTCTCCAGTATGGATGATCTGATGTCGAATAAGAGATGAGCTCTCACTGAAAATTTTTCCACATTCATTACATTTATAGGGTTTCTTTCCAGTATGGATTCCCTGATTCTGAGTAAGATTTGATCTGTACCTGAAGGTCTTTCCATAGTCATTACATTCATAAGGTTTCTCACCAGTGTGGATTCTCTGATGCTGAACCAGGTTTGTTCTCTGAGTAAAAGCTTTGCCACATTCATTACACTTATAGTGTTTCTCTCCAGTATGAATTTTCTGATGTTGGATAAGCAAAGTACTTCGACTGAAGGCTTTACCACATTCATTACATTTACAGAGTTTCTCACTAGTATGATTTCTCTGATGTTGAATAAAGTATGTATTTTGGCTGAAAGCCTTCCCATACTCACTATAATTATAAGGTTTTTTCTCAGTCTCCATGTTATTATATGGGATAAAATTTGAGGTTTGACAGAGGGCTTCTTCAGAGCCATTATTTTGAGGTGCCTTTCCTGAAGGCATTTGTTTTAGAATGTCTGAATACTCATTGAGAATCATTTGCTGTTTGTCATATTTATGGAACTTCTTTCCTATAATATCTATTTCTTGGGTAGAAAAGATTGACCCTAGACTGAAGCTTTCCTGAAATTTATTGAAATCATGGTCTCTTACCATATCAGAAGTTTTTGTGTGGACAATTATCTGCCCAGAATGGCTCTTCTAATCGCCCTGCTGTTTCTCTGACTCGACATTACATTCCCAGGCTTATCTTTGGGAATTCTTAGGATCATCCACTATAAATCTTTCCAGGAAGAATTCTTCATTTGAGATGTCATCTTTTGATATTGTTTCTTTGCTTTCAGCCAAGTCTCTAAAAAAAAAAAAAAGAAATAAAATTTGTAAAAATCTTGTATTATATGAGTTGAGGAAAAAACTACCATTGCATGGTAAGTGCTATCTCCTCTATTAAAAGAAAATGTCTTCAAATTAGAAAGGGTAAAAATAATAATAATCCTTTTTATTTAGATGAACTATAGTTTATTCAGAACTTTAGCATCTTTTATTTCATTTTATCCTTACAACAACACTAAGAGCTAGGGAACTATAAGCATGAGAAAAAAATGAGTTTTGGAGAGATAAGTTGACTTGCATCACTCTAGCCAGTGATAGAACCACAAATAGATCTTGAATTTTATTGCTCCACACCCAGTGTTCTTTCCACTTTATTACCACATATGTTATATTTTTTTTTATTTTTAAATTTTAGCTTCTATGGAAGAAGGTACCAAGTGAAGTCACAGAAGAAGAAAGAAATCCTTGAACTGAATAAGGAGAGAGAGCATATGAAAGTTAATGTAAAGACTAAACTTGTGAAAGACAGATATTGAACTTGAGGAAAAGAAAAGTAGAATGTCAAAATGCTGAATGAGAAAAAATGGAAGTGAAGGAAGAAAACAAATTAGTGTAAGAAAAAGGAGTTATTTTGAAGGAGGACTCAAAATGAATAAGGAATAGGAATGAAGAGAAAGAGTTAAAAAGAAATTAAAGAGAAAAGAAATAACTAAAATAAATGAAAAAAGATAAGAAAACAAACTATTAAATAAAATGCGTTGTAAAATGGAAACTTGGGGGAGGGTAATGAGAGGAAGAAAAATAAATTAAGTGTATTTGTCTAGGTAAAAAGTGATAAAGGTCAGTTTAAGTCTTTAAAGATCTAAAGGAATACAGATTAGGGAGTAAATATTCATAAGCACTTAAAAGTAAGAGTGAAGACCTCTCCACTATAGATTTCAGGGACAGTGAAGTGTATCATTTTAAAAAAATGATCCTGTACCAGATGACAATGTAGGAATGGAATTAATCAGTGCCATGAAGAACAGTCTCTGTGAATTACATGAAAGAGAAATTTACCTTAGTTGGTTCCTACATCTTCCACTTTTTATGACTATATTCTTACTAACAGGGGAAAAACTGTTTCTGGTTTGGAAAATTGTGGACAGCCTGGAGTACAATAAGTCCTTACTCTTACAGTTTCTGATAGTGAATAAAATCAGATATAATCTGATATTCACCTTAGTTTTTGGAGAAGTTACACTCAGAGAATTGGAGAGTTGGAAGAGAACTCAGTAACCATTTAGTCCCACTCATAGCAGAAAGCAATCCCTACTATAACAATACCTGAAAGGCAAAAATGGAATGTGAAGTTTCAGAAAATTAAAGAGTAAAAGAATGTCAGAAGAACAATAAAAAAAAAAAAGAAAAATCACTGTACATTCAGAACTAAAAGTTAGGGTTTAGGATCTTTCTGAAGAGGAGGGAAGTGGAATGTCTGAGGGAAAAGGTTATCTACTTTAAGACAGCAAAAGACAGTAGTATTAGAACTGATGTTTAATTCTAGAATGACTTTGAATAAGTCATCTAATTTAAGGTTTATACCCTTAAAATTCTAAATCTATGATCACTAGGGAATAATAAAACTGGAGCCACAACAACTCTCAGATATAGTAATGGTCAAAAGAAGAAGAAAGGCAATGGTGGTGGGTAATCTTTTACTCAGGAGCATTGTGGCAGCTATTTGTCAGCTTTTTAGTAATAAAAGAAAATACTATATTCTTGGTGCATGTATCCAAGACTCTCAGCACATTGCAAGTAGGGATAATTTCATTCTTGTACCTATAGGCTCAGAAGTAAGTATGTGATAAATAACTGATAATTGATTGATTGAACTTCCTAAAATTCATTAAAATAGATCACTTAATGCCTACTTCTGATGATTCACAGGACACAAAACAATACTGCCAGGAGGAACTTACAAAGAATAATGAAAGATCATAAAGTGCTGGATGACAAATTGAAGATCACATAGAACCCAGTGGTGGTTTTATCACTGTTTCCCATTTAAGGTGAGGTATGTAAAAGACAAACTCAATTTGGGATATGAAAAGCTAGTTAAAAAGATGATGTCTGAGAATGAGATCTGAACTTCTAGACCACAGAATAAAATATAGGAATATTACAGGCAGTTTTCCAATTTCCAAAAAAGGACTTTTAATTAAAAACAAAGAAAAGAGGAAAAGAAGACAGCTACTCATATATATTTATCAAGTCATATAAAAATAAAGTAGTTATAATGAAGGAAAAAGAAAAGCATTTGAGATATTGACTTCATAGGAAGCAAAATTCATGGGAAAAGAGTAAAATCAAAACCTATGGCCTCATATATCTATACCCAATTGCCTAGATTCTTAACAACAAATGAAAGAAACCAGAAGTCCTAATAGAAGGAAGCAAATTTGAGCTTATATGGTATAACATTGTGAACAAGGAATGTGGTTCTAAATAAGATCTATTGCTGTTGTTCGGCTATTTCAGTCCTGTCTGACTCTGTGGCTCTTTTGGGGGCAGTTTCTTGGCAGAGAGACTGTGGTGGTTTGCCATTTCCTTCTCCAGCTCATTATACAGATTAGGAAACTGGGACAAACAGGGTTAAGGGACTTGTCCAGGGTCACACAACTAGTAAATGTCTGAGATAAGATTTGAACTCAGGAAGATGAGTCTACTTTGATTCCAAGTCTACTTTACTGTTTGCAGCATCACCCAGCTGTCTTAATAGGTATAAGACTTATTTATAAGATAAAGGATAGATAAAATAAGGTAGAGACTGGTAATATATGTTTAAAAAAAAGATATGTGTATGTGAAAAAATCTAGGAACTAGAGTAGGATAAGTATAGTAGAAAGAATTTGGGTGAAGATCAATGTGGAGAAAAACAAGCAATTGTGTCACCAGACTATACTACATATAACTGAACAGAAAAAAGAAGGTAACGATATGTGAAAAACACATTAGAAGCCTACTACAGGGACATAATAGTGACAAATAGATGGAAGGTTTTAATTGTCAAGACTATCATTTCCTTTCTTCAGGGAATCTATCAAAAAGTATGAGATATTGGATCTAGAAAGGAAGAGAGTGAATTATGGGAACAATGTTCCCAAAGAGATGTAAAGGGATAGGAAGCAGCATTAAAATTTAGAAAGAAAGAATATATCTCTGCTTGAAAGAATGCAAGAGGATAACTTGTGAAGTATGTAAAATGTTAGGATTACATTAAGACCCTTTAGGAACTAGATTATCTGTCCTTTTGTTTACAATAACTTCCATCTGATTTTCACTCATCTGGATAGTAACTTTTGAGACTTCTTTTTCTAATATTCATGATTCTTCCCCTTGATCCATATGGAATGTGATTTCTGGATTGGAAACTGGAAGCCCTGGTCATAGGGGGAAATGGAAAATTTGAGAAAAGGACAAAGAAGTATCTTAGTTCTCAATTCTAGGTATAAAATCCAGATGAAAGAAAATTTAAAAGGAGATTCTAGAGGGAAATACAAACATTCCTGAAGTTTGATATGATGTTTCAAAGAAAAACAGGAAGAGCATTCATTTCCTCTCTTCCCACGATAATAGAAATTGCTCTGGCATATATTTATGCTGCTACTTGGTCCAGGGGATGTTTGGGTGACTTAGGTGAGCAGATAATGGGAAAAAGAAAGTTTGAGTGACAATATAATGAGTTTGCCCCCTTTCAGTTCAATTTTTAAAAAAGCCTTTTCATCAGGGCACAGGGAGAAGACATAAGTTTTTTCTTAGCCTCAAAGGGATAAGAAAATTTTTTTTTTTTTTGCCACAGATACCAATCTGAATTCAGTTAATCACTTCAGATATTTTAAGAAAAGAGGAAGTACAAAAAAATAATTTGTACTGGGAAGATCCTGAGTCATAATTCAAAGCTACTCTTACCTGGGTAAACCAAGTTCCTGTAGTTTTCCAGCATCACAGTTCGATATAGATCCCTCTGAGTTGAATCCAGTTTCCCCCTTCCTCTTGAGTAAAGTCCACAGCTATATCCTTGAATGTTACTGATTCCTGAAATATCAAACCCATTCATATTCATACCTTTCCAATACACGATTCTGAAGAAAGGGATATAGGTGGCAGTGCTAGGAAATTTTAATGGAATATATAAGTGATTCAGAGAGTTTTCAAATTTCTTAATATTCTGACAAAGATATATTAAACATCTAACATGTCTGACTTTGGGGCATAGTATGTGCATATTTTTGTTGGAAAAGTTAGTTTTGCATCTTTTTGTCTGGGAGGAGGGGGGAACTTCTCTCTTTCAACCCGATCCTACTTGGTATAGCACAATCATCTTCATGGGGATTTACACCTGGATAATTCTCTTTGGCTGCTCAAGGTTACCCTTGCAGATTGTCTCATGAAAATGATCTCCTGCATTCTTGAATTCTCCTACAATAAAATTTCTCACAGCCTCTCCAAGCCCGAATCTCCACATTTGTAAAATTAGGATAATAATGCCAGACCATCTGATATATATGGTTATTGTAAGGATCAAGTGACATACAAAGCACTAAATAGATGCCAAATGTTACTAAAATACTCAAATGCATGTGATTCCATTAGTTTGGATGTTCCATTTAGTAACAGATCACCATTCATCCCATCTATCTTTTTAACCATGTCCTAATAATAGACATAGATTGCTGCTATGATCCTTTGATATTTTTATAATCTATTTTATGACCTGGGTCTATCTTATAACCCTGACTTTAGATTTTTGTTAATTTGTTTTTTGGCAAGGAAATTAGGGTTAAGATATTTAAGTGTTAAGTTGTGAGGCTGAATTTGAAGTCAGGCCTTCCTGACTTCAGGGCCAATGCTCTATCTACTGTGCCAACTAGCTGCTCCAACTTTAGACATTGTAATTTACTGTGGAAACTTCCTAGCTGATTTACTGATATCTCCCTCCTCCCTCTGTCCCCATCCCTGCCCCATTACACACACATGACTTGATCTTCCCTGTGTATCCTTATGTGACCACATTCTACCCTATTTCTTAGCATAAGTTCATCATCATTAAGATAGCCAAGGTCAGTATAATAGATATGCCTTTGCTTATCCTGCATTTGGGAGATATTCCTAATATGTAAAGGGAGTAGGGAATATCATTGGGATTATCTAATTTATTAAATGGGATCCTCCCTCTCCAAAATACTCCCTATTTATTACCTTCCCAATTCCTTCCTATAGATTTCTGCTAGACCTGATGTCCTCTGGAACTTGTTTATATTCATTGGTAGTGCAAAGTATCAATGCATATAAAGTTTGTAATAATATTCAGAAGCATCCCTGCCTGTCAGAATCTAACCAAATCAGGTGGATAAGTAATAAGCTGAGCCTGGGCCACAGAAACTTAGTTCATGAACCATTGAACAAAACTGAAGTGACCTAGTAGCTATATTTACCTGGACTGGAATAGGTAGCCTTGCTCTTCTTCAGAAAAAAAAAAAAAAAAAAAAAAAAAAAAAAAAAAAAACAAGGGTCACCTCAGTAAAGCTCCTGCTTCGGAGACAGAGAATTCCTTTCCTTTTAGATCCATGAATCTCTGACAACTTTAGGACTAGAACTGTTGGAACTATACTTTCATAGGCATGATTTCTTACTTTCACTGTAAAGAACAAAGGCTAGGACCCTCTTCTATGTTTGAGATTGAGAGTAGTAAGTATGTGCTTATTTACCTGAATGCCACAGATTTTGCAGGGGTAACCATTCTTTCTCCTACTAAAGATTTGATGGCCAATTTTTAAGCACCGTTATAAAGTAAAAACAAATTACTTATTGCAGTTTCTCACTGGATTTCTTTCCTAAAATTTAATATTTTCCCAAATTAATAAAAATGTTAATATTTTTTAAATCTCAGTTCAAATTTTCTCCTTCCCTTCCTCTCTTTTCTGTTCTCCATCATTGGGAAGGCCATTTCATATAGGTTATAAATGTGCTGTTATGCAAAACCTATTTCTGAGTGAGTTGCATTGTAAAAGAAAACAGAACAAAACAAAAAGTTGTTTATAAATTTTGCTTCTATCTGCATTCAGACTCTAGTAGCTTTTTCTCTGAAATGAATAGCATTTTTTCATCATAAGCCTTTCAAAAATGCTCTTAATCGTTATATGGCTGAATAAATCATTCACAATTGATCATCATATAATACTGCTGTTATTGAGTGGAATGTTATATTGATACTGCTTATTTCACTTTGCATCAGTACATGTCTTTCCAGGTTTTTCTGAAAACCTGTAGTATACCACTGCATTTCTTATATCACAAAAGTCTTCTATCATAATCATGTACCACAACTTGTTCAGCCATTCCCCAATAAGGCATCTCCTAATTTCCAATTTTTTTATACCAGTAAGACGACTGCTGTGTTTTTCTTTCTATAGGTCCTTTTCCTTTTTAAAAATCTCTTTGGGATACAGACCCTTTGCTGGATCAAAAACTTTTTTTTTTAATCCTTTGGGCACAGGTCCAAATTGCTTTACCAAATGGCTTAATTGGTTCACAACTCCAGTGTGCAAATTTTCCCATATCCCTTCCAACATTTGCCATTTTTCTTTTGTCATATTACCCCTCTGATAGGTGTGGTGTGATACTTCAGAGTTTTTATTTGCTTCTCTTTAATCAATAGTGACATGAGTGTTTTGTATGATTTTTATATTTTATAGAGATAGCTTTATTTTATCTGAAAACTGTTTTATCTTTTGACCATTTATCAATTAGAAAATGGTTACTTTTAGAAATTTTATTCAGTTTTCCATATATTTGAGAAATAAGGCATTTATCGGAGAAATTTCCTATCCTTTTTTTGCATTTATAATTACTGTATTTCCCCAACATTTCTGTTTATCCTATCCTTTTCACCATGTCCATTCTCAAATGTTTTCTTTCTGACTGATATTTCTCCTAAACTGTCCTTCCTTCTAATAGCCTTTCTTATCCCTATTCTCCTCCCCACAAAGCCTATTTCTTGACTTTAGCTTCTTAATAAATTTGGGCTCTGCTCTAGATATTGATGGGGCATTGGCTCTAGCTTTCAGGTTTTGTGCAGTTTTTTTTTTTTTTGGTGTGTTTTTAGAACTAATTCTAAGAGGTCTGCAAGTTTTTTGGTTCTTCCAAAGTTGTATGATCTAAGGAGAAATTTGCTACTTCTTTTCTGCCTATGATCTGGTCTATGAGGAATGGTAAATATTCTTCTACTCTGGAACTATGACTAGAGCCCCCACTCTTGCAGCCACAGGCCCAGGTGTGCTAGTATTCCTCCTGGTCCTGGGGCTGCTACCTAGAGCCATAACTCAAATTCCTTTATAGGCAATGAAACACAGTCCTATTAACAGTTCCAGCAAAGGGTCCCCATAATCTCCTTCTGAATAGTTATTTTGACTTTCTTACTCTCTGTGGATTGTTGATTCAATCACCCTCCTCTCTCCTCTCCAAAATCTGCTGATGGTTTGCTTGAGCATAGCCTTTGCTGGTATAATCTGAGCCGGACTCTGTTGGACCTTTCTTCTAACAGACCTTTCCTGCCAACTTTCTAAATTGTCTTTCTTGGGCTAAAAATTTGTTTCTTCTTGTCCTTTTGTGGGTTTTGCCATGCCAGAATTTGTTCTGAGGCATATTTAAAGTTTGGAGGATATTAGGGGGAATTCAGGCAAGTCTCTGTCTTCTTTCTACCATTTTGATTCTACTCTTCTTGTTAGATTTCTTGATCATTATTTTGACCGAATGTAAAGAATGCTGCTTACAATAAATAAGTGATTTTAATTTATATTTTTTTTCAAAAATTCATAAATCTTTATTGAAAAGTATATTTCCAGTTACATAAGAGAGACTGCAAGCTAATGAATATTTTTAATAGAGTTGATTTGTTCTGCAAGAGAATACAAAAACCATCCATTTGTTAAATAAATAACAAGGCAGGATGAAGAATTAAAGTAGAGGGAAGCAATTAACAGTCTAAGATCAAAAACCATCAATCCATATCAAGCCTCTAGCAACTGAACTTTTTGGTCAAAGGAGGCTCATACCACTCATTTCTCTGAAAGGAGAAGAGGTAGGAAGGCAGGAAGGTATAGGAAGGCAGGAAGGAAAGAAGGCAGGAAGAAAGGAAGGAAGAAAAGCAGGAAGGCAGGCAGAAAGGAAGGAAGAAAGTAGGGAAGAGAGGAAGGAAGGAAGGAAGGAAGGAAGGAAGGAAGGAAGGAAGGAAGGAAGGAAGGAAGGAAGGAAGGAAGGAAGGAAGGAAGGAAGGAAGGAAGGAAGGAAGGAAGAAAGGAAGGAAGGAAGGAAGGAAGGAAGGGAAGGAGGGAGGGAGGAAGTTGTACATAATAAATGAGATAGTATTAGCCTAGTATCCTGCTATATAGTAGGCAATTAAAACTTTCTCCCTTCCTTTCTCTTTCAACTTTCTCTTCCCTTTCCATTTCCACTTCTTTCCATTCCCAACCTTCCCTGCCTTTTCTTCCTATCAGCACTGGTTTCATTACTTTCCAATGATGCATTGTCTCTGCCTTCCCCCCTACTCTCATCCTGAGGCAGACACTGGTCTAAAACTTCTGTCATGTTTGTCTTCCTGCTAACAATGAAACTTCCTTGACTAAAAGAGCTTTCTCTCATACCTTTCTAGCATTCACTTATAAAACTCAGCATATAACATTTTTGGATGATTTCATGAATAACTGCTATCTGGAGAGAAGTGGGACAATTTTCAATAACTGGGGATCATTTCCTTTGAAGTATATTATAATGTATCCAGCCAGATTTCTGAGTTATATAGGATGGCAGAAGGAAATTAGTCTGTACCCTGGAAACTAAAGTATTAGTTAGTTAGTAAAAGAAATTTCAACACACCTGGGATTCAGCAGTCAGGTATTCAGGAACCATTTTTTCCTTCTTTTTTCTCCTTCTGGAGTAGACTAGAATCCTGATAATTAATAGCTGGGGATTTAAAAGGAAATATGAGGGAGACCAATTCTGCTTTGAAATTTGCAGCCCTATAAAGCTAATATCTCCCTATATAATATTCCCCATAACCTCAACATTGTCCACAAAAGGCAGGTTAAGGAAGACAAAGAAGGTAACGCATCTTCTCCTATGCCGAGAGACTAAAGTCTTGACTTCATGACTTCATGACTACTGTCACAAGATTCTGAAGAACAAAGTTTCATAACTGGAGCCAAGTTATTATATCAGGAGAATCAGGATTCTCCTCATTAAATCATGGTATTCTCCTCAAATTTCTGCATAACATAGAAGATGTAATACTTTTTTGTGAGGTGATAACTAGTTCATTTACTGGGCCAATATATTTTGATCCTTTTTCCTAATGTACTTTGACACTTTATTTATACTTGTTCCACAAGAGACCTTCAAATTCCTAAATAAAGCTTTCCTGTCCTTTTCATTGTTTTTCCTATGGCAGCTAAACATGTTCAGTTTATTTAACCTATTTTTATATAATCTCTAGTGCCCTCCTCATCCCAGTGACTTTTCTCTAGTCTCATGCCAACTAGTCAAAAACTCTTTGCTAAAATCTTGGAATCACAAATCAGTACAAAATTCCAGGTATGGCCTAACAAAGTCAGCAAAAACTTCCTAGTTTTGGTCACTGTGCTTATATCCCTCTGGCTTCCTTATGACATGGCTAATTCATTAGTTGAGCTGGTAGTCCATGAAAATCCTCAGAACTCTTCCATACCAACTTTTAGCTACTTATTTCTCCCTGCTTCCAAATATTTCAAATTGCTTTCTGAATCTAAGTATTGGACTTTAAATTTATTGCTATTAAATTTCTTCTTTTTAGATTCATGTACCATCTAAAGATATATATTCAAAAGCTAAAAATGTAATTAAATAAGTTACTTATCCTTCCTAGCTTTCAGGAGATGAGGGCGGTCAAAGTTCTTCCCAGATTAAAATCTGGACTTCATAAAAGTCACAAATATGTTGAATATCACAGGATCAAAGACATATCCTTAGGGAACATTACTTGAGATTTCCTTCCAAACTAGTACTGATTCATCAATAACAATTCGTGGATTCTGTCATTCAAGCAATTCCAAATCTATGTAATTCTACCATCATCAATCCCTCAGATTGTTATCTTATCTAAAGGAATTCATGGAAACATTTGACAGTTTTGCTGAAACTTAGGAATACTATGTCTACCACATTATCATTTACCAGAATAGTAACCCTTTTAAAGGAAAAAAAAATGAAGTTAGTCTGGAAAGACCTCATCTAGATAAAATCATGTAAATTCTCTTCCAGAATGCTCAAATCATCTCTCCTCTTTCTCTTCCTCTCTGATAATGAGGTTTTTTTTTTTCCTTTCTCTTTTCTTTGTTAAAAAACCAACCCCTCTTACATGTGCATTTTATTCTCTCCTTTCCCATTTTCTCCAGAAGATTTCATCTTTAACTTTCTCCTTTCTTCCATTTCTTCCTATCAACTGGTACCTTTTTCTGTTGCATTTAAATATGCCTGTCTCTCTTAACCTTAAAAAATGTTTGTGGGTCCTTACCATCTCTTCAAGCTGTTATCTTATCTCTTTTGTCTCCTCAGTCAAACTCCTTGAAAAATTTCTTTTCATTTGTTACTTCCTCTCCTCTCACTCCTCAACCCTTTTCAATCAACTTTTTACCTCACCACTAAATTAAAACTTCTCTTTTAAACTACCAATAATCTCTGATAAAACTGATAATCTTTTCTCAGTCCTAAACCTTTCTGATCTAATCATGTGACACTATTGATCACTTTCATTCACCTCCTGTATAATCTTTCTGAATTTTCAAGAAATTACTCTGTGGTGGTTGGTCTCCTTTGCTGCTTCATCATTTGAATAGTGCCCCTTTACTATGAGTGTTCCCTAAAATTCTGTTCTGATTTCTCCTCTCTCTTTTCTCTGTTGGTAATGTCATCATATCTGATGGGCTTATTGATGATCATAGCTAAACAAATTCATATATTCAATACATCTATCCCAATCTCTTCATCTTCAATCTTCCATCAGCAAAAGCCTGTCAGATATTTCTAAGGGCATGTTCTAGAGACACCTTACATACAACATATCTAAAACTGAACTTAATATCTTTCCCCCTAAACATTCCCCTCTTCCAAATTTCCCTATTTCTACAGCACCACCATCCTTCCATTATCTCAAGTTTGTAATGTTAGCATTCTCCTCACTTTCCCTTATCTCATATATCTAAATCAATTGGCAAATCTTGCCATTTCTACTTTTAGACTTCTTTCATCCAAATCTTTCTCTCACTTTCACATAGCTAACCATTGCAAGTCTCCTAATTGGCTCAAAGGCTCTTAACAAACTCATACATTTCACCATTCCAGTCTATTTTACATACTGCTACCAATATAATTTTCCTTAAGTACAAATCTAACTATGTAATCAACTACTCAACCATTTCCAGTGGCTACCTCTAGAAGGATAAAATATAAATTTCTTAACTTATATATTAAATTCCTATACGTGACCCCAACCTATTTCCAGACTCATTGGCTATTATTCTTTCCTCCACGTCATATCCTAATTTAACCAAATGGCCTTCTGTCTGCTCCTTACACATCACATTATCTCATCTCTCTCTGCCTTTGCACTGACCATCTTCTATACTTGGAATGTATTTCTTCCTTACCTCTGCTTCACTGAGTCAATGTCTTTCTGCAAGAATCTTTGCCTAAACCTGACCTAATGCTCTATCAGTCAAACCACTTTCCTTTTAATTATTTTGTTTGTCAATTCAGCCTATATTTTATCCTATATATAACTTTTTGCATGAACTTATTTCTCCTCCACAATAATGGAAGTTGCTTGTGAGTAGAGATAACTTTATTGTTGGTACTTGTATCTTTTAATACTTAGTAAGATAATTGACACATATTTGGTGAATAATAAAAATTTGATTATTGATAAGCTTTAAAAAACCATTCTAGATTTGTATCAGCAATTAAAATGAAACTCATTAGCCTACAGTTTGCAGATTCTAAATTATTTTTTAAAGAATTATGACATCGACTTCTTTCCAATTATTTGGTACCTCTCTAATCCTCTATGTTTTTAAAACATTGAAAATAACTAAATCATCCTGGTGATGCAAGAATATAGTTAATTTAGCCTAGATGACTACAGCTCAATGACAGCAAAATATAAACTTGAACAGAAATGGATCCTTGATGAATTTGTGAAAATCACAAATGAAAATTATGTTAGATTGTACTTTTATTTAATTTTGTTAAACATGTCCCAATTATATTTTAATCTAGTTTGGACTCCAGTTTGCTACAAGTGCCAATACCACCTTTGATATATACAATTTATTTTCAGTTTTAACTTATTGAACTTTTTTCCTTATTTTTCTCAGTCTGAATATCATTCTCTTTGATAGAGAAAAAAACAAAATATGATCTAAGTAATTCTATCTTGTCTTCATTATCATTACTCTATCCATTCTGGACACTGATTCTGTTATTCCTTTGATATTGTCTCAGTATTTTAAAAAGCCCTTTCAATTGTCTTCAGCATTCACTAAAAATCTTAAATATTATTATATTTAAGCACTCAACAGTATTCTTACAGAACAATGACCTTTTGTTTCCATTCTCCATAACCTGCTTTTGCTTCCATCTTTTTTTCATATGTCAATACTCTAAATTCATTAATGAGTTCCCTTTGCATCCAGAATCTCTATAGAAAACTCCCTATTTTTTCATCAGAATAACTTGTGTTAGTGATATAACAATTTTATCCTTGAAACTTTCTTCATGAACCAACTTGTTCTATGAAATGTTAAGTCCTAGAATACTATCAATCCTCTCTGAATTTCTTAGAAACCTATCAGAGAGTAAAATGGTTATGTCCCAGAAAGTTTTCTCTCATTGGAATAAAGTAAAAAGTCATTCAAGTAAATCATTGTTATACACAAGATCCCTGTTCAGCTAATATGATATAGATGACTTCTGAAGTAAATTAAAATTCTGAAATTCTGGAAATACACATAATAATATGACGAAGGCATTTTCTGAATTTCATAGAGAAAACAATATTTACAACTACCAATGCATTGTCAGAGACACTGTGGTTTAGAGAAAAAAAGATGGTAGGAATTAAGAAAATCTGAGTTCTAATCCTAATTTGTCTTTGAATAAACTAGAGGAAATGTCAGAGTTTAGAACTGAAGCCATTTAATTCAATTCTTCATTTTGAAAATGAAGATAATAAGGTCAAAAAATGAAGTCACTTGCCCAAGATCACACAATTCATAAGTGTCAAAACCAAAACTCAAGATCCAAATTTCTGATTATCATCCACTCTTTTCCCCATTATAGCCCAGTACTTGTTCCCACTACATTACACATCCAAAAACAAAACAAAACAAAAAAAGATGGTCTCAATTGAAAATACTCTGATTTATGTAGCATATGCTACCCACAGTGGAGCTTCAAATAGACAATTGGTTGATGTTATCTATGAGACCAATATTAGATTTCTAAATTCCCAGGAAACTTTTTCCCTATTTGCTCCATGAACCCCTTACTTCAGGTGTCAAGTTTTACCCTCTTACTTTCTATTCCCATCAACTTTCTATGATTCTCACCTTTCTTCACAATTGTTTGAGTTTACTATTAGTAGGATGGTGGGATTTTACCCAAATCCTTATATCCCCAGGCAGGATGGTTACAAATTGCTCTAGTACCAAAAACTCCAGAATCTGTTCCTTTGTATGAATCTCGGGCCTTAGCCATTTACAACAAAGTTCCAGAGTTGAATGAGGGCTTCCTGGGGTCCAGTCACTTTGGGTATTGATACCACCTAAAACTCTGGTGAGCAATTTCAAGATCTGATTTTTCTTCAATCATATCTTGTACCCAGGAGATACCAATTTGGAGACTAAAACATCTTCATGTGGAGATGATCTCGAGAGACCATCACTTTGAAGATCAGAATTTGAGGTGGTTCATATTGGTTTCAAATCTGTATTCTTAACAGGCCAGCAGTTCTTTTCATCAGTCTCACATCACAAGTTCTTCTAAGAGGCACTGTGGATAGAGACAGATTACAATCAATAAGAAGGACACAGAAGCCTTAGTTACATAAATCTGAACTCAAAGCCAATGCATAAATTGTCAAGAGAGGCCATACACACAAACAGCTCACAATCCTCTAATAACAGCATGGTCCCATCTTTTTTTTTTCCTTTTTTTAAAAATTATTTTTAACATTATTTTCTTTTAAATTTAAATTGAATTCCAAATTCTCTTCCTCCCTACAACCTTCAACCCATTGAGAAGGCAAACAAAATGACATCAATTATACAACATGTGAAATCATGCAAGACCTATTTTCATCTTAGCCATATCACAAAAAAAAAATTAGTCATGTCCTATTTTTAAACAGCATTAAAAAAAATGCAAAACCTCTAGTAGCTGTGTGGCTCAGAATGGTGAGTGGTCACCATTTAATAAAAAGCTGGAAAGATCTCTAGGAGTAAAGCAAAAGTTTATTGTACATTCTTTTGAGAAGTAGGTGTTCCTCCAGTAGTCAGGGCAAGCAATCAAAAAGAGGAGGCACCTTTTGGGACAGGTATTTTAAATAATCCCTATTGCAAACATTCCTCCCACCACTGACCATTATCCAATATTATTGGCTGAGGGTCTTACATTCTAACTGTGGGAACTACCCAAAAAATTGAACTTGGCTAATAAGTACATAGTTGCCCATAACTGATCAAAGTAGGGAGAAAATGATGTCATGGGAGGATAGCAGGAAGGGGATTTAGGTATGCCCTGGAATCAATGCTTAAGGATCTTCAGGCCTACTCCAACTCTGAAATAGATGAAGCCTTACTCCACTTTCACAACTGTCTTGAGATCTCACCTCATCTCATTCAGTAGCTATCATAAACACACACTTAAAATATATTGATACATAATACATAGGATTTTAACAAAGAGACTTAGTCCTTAACCTTCCTTCCAACTAAAAAAGATCTTAGATTATGCTTAGAAACAAATTTACCACAAAGATTAAGAGAAAATAAAAAATAAGTTAAAACACTTATGCAAGAATAAACCATTCTAGTTTAATAAGTAACAACTTTTTTCCTTTCCTCTAACTCAAAATAGGTCCATTAAATAGAAGAGAAAACAAATTATTTTAATAACTTTAATAGTCATGCTTGGAAGGTACTAGCATTGCACTAGATATGTGTCATAGCCATTTACTCAAGTGTAAATCCAAGAAAAATAGAATTATAGTGATTGTGTTATCTAATATTATTCATGAAAATGAAGAAAACTAGGAATTTGTTCCATATTTACCTACTTTTAGAGAAGAAACCAGTCACGTTTGATACTCAAGTGCTCATGTGAAATTCAAAAATTTCATGTGGACTTAAAAGTAGCATTTGCAAATATATGCGTGGAAATAAAGATAGCACTGGAAAATATTGGTGATTTCAAATGCTTCCAGAACAACTATAAAATAATATAAGAAGTAGATCTAGAAAGGAAAATATGAGAATGAGGAGTCTAAGAGGAACTTTTCTCTTAGCATTATAGAATTAGTGTGAGAATTCCAGATTACAACCAAACTATAAAGTCCCAGATTGTGGTGGGGGTTGTTGTTTCTCCTTCATTCTCAAAGAAGACCACAATATCAAAAAGATGTTATGACTTAAAAGTAAATGGATTTAAGTGAGGCAGGGCTATACAGTCACTGGCCTCACTCTCTCTTCTGGAGTCATGTGCATCCAATGGCAAGATACAGACTAGGAGGACTGAAGACAGATGTAGTGGGAGACCTTGGCCTTTTTAAAGTCAGGTCTTTCTCAAATCTCAGTTTGAAACAATGCCCATTCAGTGATTGACTGGAATAAAAAAAAATGAGGGAAATAGTCTCTTTTAGCTATTCAAAAGGAAAAAAAAAGTAATCTGAGAGGGGAAGACCCTCAGAATTTCTGACCCCAAAATGAACCAATCCTATTTACTTACTGAGTCATGGAGACTTAGTGTGGGTTGGAACCTATTGTTGGCCGATTCAATCAATGAGAATCAGAATAATTTGGGTTTAAAGTCTGATCTATAAAAAAGGAAATCTAGCCCATAAACCCCAATTTTTGAAATTTTTGTGTCAGCTGTTAATTTCTTTTCACATTCTTTCCTCTGTAGTTCTCAATTCTTTTCTAAATTTTACTTTAACATTTTCATTTACTTAAAAAAAATCTTTATCTTTTCTAAATATTCTAGTTAAATTTATTCCTAAATTGTGTTTTTTTTTAATGCTTTCTTTTAGATGTTTTAGAGTCATTCTCTTCTAAATTCATGGCTTGATCATTCTTGTTGACATAATAGCTTTTAATGGTAGGATTCTTTTTTTACAGTTGGCTTATTTGTCCAATTAATTTAAGGCTATCTAAGTGTCGGACTGTGCATTTCTGCAGGTAAAGTCATATTGTTCCTGCTACTTTCTTGGGTTATCAAATGTTGTGTTATTTTAAGCTCTCAGGACAGTTTAAGATGGAGATCTACAAATTTTCAGGACTCCCAGAGTAATAAAGGCCAAGGGAACGTTCTTGATCTCCAAGCAACAGACATTTTTAGGTTGAGCCCATTTGGAATTTCAATAGAATGCTGCTGGTCTAAGCATTATTACTCAGCTGGAAAGCTCTGCTTTTTTGGAGGGACAGAATTATATTCCTGTCCTGGTTCTTCCTCTATAGGCTTCAGACTAGGCTAGAGGGCACTGCTTTGTTCCTGGTGTCCAAGTCACAGTTGTGCTAGCTTCTGAACTTGCTCCTTTTTGGTACAAAAATCTACAACCTGCAATTGTTCCTTCATTCTCACTTCTGGAGTGCCATCTCTAAGCACAGAGCCCCTCCTCAGTCTGCCCTGGATCTGTGACTGCCAGTTGTCACCTGTTTCTGCAACTCATACAAGTTTTAAGCCTCTCTATGCTAGTTCTTGAACTCCTTCCTGTAGTGATTCACAGCCTTGCAAATCTCTGGGCTAAAATGCTCTGGGGGCGGGGGAAAGAGGGGAGGAGGGGAATGCATTCCCGGCCAGAATCTGTCTCCAGCATCTACAGACAAACTTACTGAACTGGAAAAATGACTTACTGTGATTTAAAAAAATAAAATAAAGCACAAAAAACTTTCTGATAAACATTTGATCTTTTGCATTGTCTAGATCTCTTTAAAGAAGTCGGGAAGGAAGGGAAATAAGAGTTAACTAAACTTTTTCCTTAGCCTCTCCTATCTTGTTTGTACCTGCTGCATCTTTCTTTTTTAAAATCTAATTTAGCTGATGTCTGTACCTTGATATCTTTAGATAATGCACATACCTGCATATCCATATTGATATCTTTAGACAAATCTATTTCAGATAAATACAAATATTTGTAACAGTTGTGTAATACCAAACAACTGACAAGTAAATATTCATTGACTAGAGCAGGACTTCTCAAACTTTTTTCCACTCACCACCCTTTTTTGCCCAAGAAATCTTTATGTGACCCTTAGTATATAAATATATAAAATAGGTATACAAATCAAACATTTACTGATAATAAATCATAATTTCATGACCCCCCCCCACATTCAGTTATGACCCCATATGGTGTCACAACCCACAGTTTAAGAAACTTTGGACTAGAAAATGGCTAAACAAGTTATATATTACTGTTACTATATTATATATGAAAGTGATTATCAATATAATTTACATAGTGAAAATAATGTAAATAAAAAAACAATTAAAATTGAAATTGAATGTTGCAAAATTATAATAACTAAACTTGGCATCAAAGAACAAATATAATAAACTCTTTACTCATTCCCTTCTTTGTAGTACTATGAAACATAGCATAAAATGTCAATTTTTTAATATATGGGTCAGTTTTTTTTGTCATAAATGGTTTTGGGTTGCTAATGAAAAAACAACAATGAGGAATATAGGTGACATAACTACAGTCATCAATAATTTTTTTTTCTTTTTAAATGCTTTAGACTAAGGAAGTTGAAGTGAGGGAAGTCCTCTATGTACAAAAATAACAAAGCAACACTATCTCTGATGGTAAAGAACTAGGAAAAAATGCATGTGTCCAACAACTAAAGAATGGCTAATGCATGCTGTGGTATACAGACATAATGGAATTATCTGAGAAAATGATAAATGTGAAGGATACAAAAACTAGAGCATAAATAAACTTGAAAAGTTATTTGAAGACATGTTGGAGAAAAATAGCACTATGACAGCAGTAATACATACCATGAGTTACAATTATGTAAGTAGTTACAGAGCAACAAAATATGGAAAAAATAGAGAAGAAAATTTTTTTTCCAAATTTTTACCAAAAGGATGTTTTCATTGAAAGTATAAAAAAAGTATGCATATAAAATACATACATATATGTATTAAAGAAATTTACAACATAATTATTATTCTATTTTACATGATGCTTTTTTAAACTGATGATTACTATTTTAGAATAATTTTAAATGAATTTAAAATTTAAAATTACAATAAAACCTAAAGCAAAAAACATTCATAGAACTATTTATTTAATATAAAAAATTGAAAACAATCCAAATAATCAACCACAGGAGATGACAGCAGCATCTTTAGATTTAACCAGTACATAAATATTTATTAATAAGTGCCTTCTAGGGACTAGGGAGACAAAACAAATAAACTAATCTTTACTCCCATGGAGCTTATACTTTAAAATGTAAATTTTAAATATAATTTTAAAAATTATAACATTTAAATAAATGTATATAAAATATACATTTAAAATATAAATATATGTACTTATAATTGTTGTGCCACAGTTCTCTTTTATTGTCCTGCCTCAGTTTCCCTGAATTGTTCTGCTTCAGTTCCTAATAGTTCTGGTCAATATTGCGACAGCACCCCCCCTCTTAATCATCAGAATATTTGATAAAGATAAAAGATCTTATATTTTAGAATATCAGAATACCTCTCCCTATCCCAATCTATCACAATATCAGATACTGTTTTATCAGATGCCTCTCCCCATCTCCAGTGCCTCCCCCCACACTGTCAAGAGTCCTGTTCCCACTCTTAGTACTCTGACTCCGCCCCTTCCCCTGTCTATCCCCTGATGTGTATATATATGTCATTGAGAACTCAGATTGTTTGCTGTACTCTTGGAGAGGATAATCTCATTAAGCCCTGGGACCAAATCATGGGTCCATTTAGTCCCAGTAAATCTCTCCATTTCAAATAAAATATTAAATACTCTCTAATCTCTATCTTGCCTCAGTTTCTCTGGCATTGCAATATTAGTACATACAGAATATAAAGAGAGCAGTTAAAAATAAATACAAAGTAATTATATGAAATGTAATTTAGGGGTTAGCAGGAACAGCACTAAAAGATACAAGGGTACAGGAATGGTTTCATGCAAAGATGCTATCTGAAGTATGTTTTAAGGAAGACAGGGATTCTTTGTGAGTGTATTCTAAGTATGAGGGTTGGCCCTTATAAAGGAATAGAGATAGTAGAAAATTGTATATAAGGAACAGAATGAAGACCAATTTAGACAGATTGCAAAAAGGAGAGCAGGAAATGAGATTGGAATGATAGACTGATGCCAGAGTGATCAAAGCTTCAAAAATCAAACAGAATTGATATTTGGTCCTAAAGGAAATAGAAAGCCATTAGAGTTCATTGGACTCTATAACCTTGGATTCCGGTTCTATGAGAAGAGCTTCTGGCTTATTTTATCTAGAAACAACCCTCCATGTCCCTTCCCAGTCATTTCCAAAACATACTGCCTTAATCTTGCCATTTTTCCTCTTCCCTCTCCATGGGATCATAAACTCTGTCTCTGCTACTCTGATGGCTGAATTTTTGCCTTATCTTTTCTAGACCTAGACCTTCATGCCACTTGCCTGCCATTTACAAACCAAGCTACTATGAACTCTTCCCACACTCATCCTAGTTTTCCTTTATGTGTTCTCACCATTAAAATGTAAGCCTGAGTGCAGAATATGTAGTATAGAGAAGACTAAAAACAACATGCTAAGTCTGGATGGAATAAAGATTGAATGAAATTACTATGAAATAAATCTGTAAAAGTAGGTAGGAACCAGAATGTGAAAGTCTTTAAATTTCAGTCTAAAGAATTTTTATTTTATGATAGAGACAAGAATGAGTCAATTAAGAATTTTGAGTGGGTAACAATAGTGATTACCTTAAGAATAGAAATTGACAATTGTAGAGATAAAGGACTAAAGAGAGGACTTGGGTCTTCAAACCAATTAGTAGGCTAAATAATTAGACCAAGCAAGAAGTGATAAGGGTCTGAATTAAGATAAAGGCTGTGTTAGTGGAGATAAAAGAAATGTTGTATAAGGACAGCTGACAAAATCTGACAAGTTAAACGGGGGAAGGAGGCCATGATAAAAAAGGGAAAAAATCAAGGATGACTTTGTGGTTGTGAATCTGAGTGACAAAGGACAGTGGTACCTAACAACAAGTTAGGAAGGTGTTTTTTTTTTTTTTTTGGGGGGGGTCATTTTTTAATATATTGAATTAAAAATATGAATGGGACATTGAGGTGTTAATATCAATCAGTTAGAATTGGAATGGATAAACTTGAATAAATCTGCATAGAGATAATTGAATTCATAGAAATTGATGAGATCTGAGTGCAGAGACTAGAAGAGCCAGGACAGATTATTTGGGAACATCTTTATCAGGCAGATTATGATCCACCAAAAAAGCAGTCAGGAGAACTAAAAGTGGCATCACAAAAACCTAAGGAAGGAGACCATAATAATGAGAAGGGGTTAGTCAAAGTCATCTAAAGTTGCAGTAAGGTCAAAGAAACACTGAGAAAAAGCCATTGGATTTAACAATTAAGAGATCAGTGGGAACTTTAAAGAACAATTTCAGTAGAATGATGATATTGAAAGCAAGATCACCAGTGGCTGAGAACTGAGAAGAGAAAAAACAGAAAACAAATACATTATCTTTTCTAGCATTTTTTTTTTTTTGAAAAGGATAAAAAGCTTCAGGATGGCAGAGTCAAATGAGGGATTTTTGTTTGTTTTTTTGTGCAAGTTTTTTGTTGTTGTTGTTGTTGTTGTTGTTGTTTTGTTTTTAATAATGTTCTAATAATAGAGAGGCAGATTAAAAGAGAAAGACTAGGCAAAGAGGAATAGGCATTGAATTGAAAGTCATAGTAAATTGTCATAAGTCAGAGAGTAGTTATTAAGGTAGAAAAGTGTGGAGACCCAGAACTCTGGAAAAGTATACTTGAAACAAGGATACTTACAACAAGGAATTTACTCAGTGGAATTGATGAGCTAATGGTTCTCTAGTTTACATATACTTAATACTTAGTATGGTGATGTAATAGTTCTACAATTGATGTAATTATAATAGGGTATTTAAGGGCTGAGATAACTGGGGATAGAGTCAGACTGAGTCAGACTATGACAGAGTCAGACTGCTGGGGGGACTGTGTCAGATTGTGACAGACACAGACTGTGAAGGAGACAATAAAGATTTTGGACTCTATTCCTGTCCAACATCGGGATGACTATTCTGCTGAGACCAAGGCCCATCAGGAGGACCTCCAGAAAGCTAGCCTGAACATTACAGAAAAGAATAGACAGTTATGGTAGGAGAATAATTCCAAATTCCAGATCTTGGATCTGATAATGAAATCTAATCACTAACGGTTTTATTATGTGGATGACATCAAGTGGAGAGATTAGTGTTGTAGTTGAAAAGATTGAAAGGTCATATTGTAAAAGCAGCCTTTTATATAAATACAAAGACCTCCAGGAGGATGCCATAGAATGGAGAAATTTAAAAAAAAAAAAAAGCATGAGTAAGTATAGATGGCATGAATTATAAGTACTTTACTTAAAACAACACTATGAGGTTGGTGAGACATATATTTTCATTTGATAAATGAGCCAATTGGGGCTCAGAGAAATTGATTAATGCCCATGACTATATGGTTATTATGTGTGTGAGCCGGAACTAATGCCCAGATTTCCTGACTCCAAAGTCCATTCCACAACACTTGGGAAATCTAGCTCCAGCTTGAATGCAGCATCTATAATTTTTCAGTACCCCCATGCACTTGGGATAACGGGTGCCCTGCCCTGGGTAAGTGCCCACTAGCCCAGTTCGTTTTGCTCGGGATAACTAGTGCCCCGTCCTCGAGCCCAGCTTCCCTGCCCTGGCTAACGGCCGCCCTTGCCCAGGCTAACTGTTCCTCTCGCCGGATAACGGCTGCCCTGCCCGAGCTAACAGTCACCTTGTCCATGAGCCCAACACTCTGGCCCATTCTTGATCGCCAGCCTGGCCAGATCTCTGAGGCTCGTTGGGACGAGCAGTACGTACCTGCAGCCTGGGTCTGTAAGCCAGCCTGACAGCCGCCCTTAGAGCTAGGATCATTTGAAAACGTACTTGGGATCAGCAAAACAACACGCGCCTGGTCTCTAAACCCGGCGAGGGAGTGCGCCTGTGCAGAGGAAATGCTCGGAGACTACAACTCCCAGGAAGCATGTATTCCCTCACTTTCCATTTTCAAGGGACTCATTTTCCAAGGCTTTAACGGCATGGCACGTCATGATCCTACTTAGGTACTCTATTTGTTTCCTACGCTTAATTCACTCTGCTCTGGAGGCCCCACCAAACGGAGAATGACTTCTTCCCTCTTATTTTCTCTACGACTCCCATGCTAAGTGCCTCTTGAGTCTCCTTTTTTAACCTTTCTGCCTTCTCCTCCAATTTGCTCCCTTTGGGGAATTCAAAATTGCATTATTTAAGGCTCAGAGCCTGAGTTAAGGAAAGTTGGGCATTAAAAACATCAGGTTATTTGAAATAGCCTGGGGAACATTACAATTCTGGCCTATTCTGAAAGAACTAATGATCCAGCCATAGCACCAGCTTTTTCTACATGAAAAAAAATGGAGGAGCGGGAAAAGAAAAGCTAATCTGAAGCCGAAAGCCAGTGAGCCACCAAGAGCTCACAACGAATTACCAGGGAATCGGTCCTTGAGAAGCCAATTTGGCAAAGAACAATGCCTGCATGGACCATGAGGCCAGGAATAGATGACAGAAGCAGCTAGTATTTCAAATAAACAAGCTTTATATAACTTCTACTATGAGCCAAGAACTGTGCAAATCAATGGGAATACAAGGATACAAAGATGAGCAAAAATAGTTACTGCCCTTCAGATAGCTCACAATCTAAGGGTAATCTGCAAAGAACAATGTAAACAAATATTTAATGGCAAATAATTGAGCAAAAAATAGTTCTACTTTCCATTTTGGATACTAGTACATTTTTAGTACTAGTAATTTATGTTGTGTTTTTTTTTTTTCCCCTAACTTGAATTAACCAATGTTTTGTTTTATTGATGGTTGGTCAGTGTTTTATTTTGTTTCTTTAACTTTGATTTTCAAGATTTCCAATTTGCTGTTTAATTGGAGATTCTTTATTTGTGACTAGTATGAAAATATTTTTGGATAGGCTGACAATCACAGGGCCACAGACAAATTCTCTGAGGCACACAAAGGCATTCATCCAGTTTGGAATCGGTCCACTAATGAAACAATATTCCAAAAATCAACAAGTCTGTGTTGGTTTAGAGGTATTTTCTTCCCCTAATTTTCAGCTTCCTTTTGTGTGTTGTCTTCCCCCATTAGAGTATAAGTCTCTTGAAGGCAGGGGTTGTCTTATTTGTATCCCCATCATTTAGCACAATATCTATCAAAAACTAAAGGCTTAATAAGTATGTATTGTATACATTGTAATAGAGATAGGTTTGATGGTCTTGGATTATTGTGTCATTGCCTTTGATAAAATTTTCAGAACTGTTTTCATGTCCTGGTTCCCTTAAGCTGTGAAGGAAAGGATTCAGCTTGGGCATAACCATTGTGTATACCACAGAACACAATGTCCTTTGCGAAAAAGGAAGATAACATGGGAAGTGGTGCCATAGAAAACAGACAACAGAGATGAAAACCATGAGTGGAAAAGGCCTTCATTTCCCTCCACTGCCTGAAGGAATCCCAAGGCTGGCTGAAACAATTTGGATATAGGAAACCATAGTGCACAGAAAAGGAACCACCAAAATTGTGCCACCCATAACAAAGATCATCAATTTGTTGGCATAAGTATCCAAGCAAGACAGCTTCAATAGGTGACTAATGTCCCAAAAAAGTATGAGATTTCTGAATGCACACAAAAAGACAGTTTTTACATGAGGATGTGTATGAAAGCATGGATGTTAGTCATGACTAAGTCATAACTAAACATTCAGCCACTAGCAAGTCACAGAGTCTAGGGTTCATGCCCGTGTTATAGTGGAGTGGACAATAGATGGCCATATAATGATCAAATGCTATCTGTAGGAGATGGTGTGATTCTGAGTATACATATTATGTAGCATCTTCAAAGCTTGGTTGTAAGATAGACCAATACCAGTAAAGGAAAGACAGGTGAAGAAAAAGTATATGGCCATGTGAAGACAAACTTCAGAGACAATTCAAAGACAATTCAGGAATTTCTCAAAGAAGAGACACTAGTGTTCTGATCACCAGGAAAGTCTGTGAAGGAAAAACCCAAAGATAGCAGTTTGATTTCCTTGTCTTATGTTTTTGACACGTAAGGAATCATAAAGCAAAAAATTTAAGGAAAATAAGTCTTTAAATTATATAATATACTAGGAAAAAAAAACAGCTTAGGAGCCAAACTAGTTGGATCTCAACAATTTCAACAAGAAATTAAGTTGTTTAATTGTATATTTGAATCTGTTCACATCTTCTTTGAGAGATTGCTCTGTTAGTCATTCTTTTATCCTTAACCTTTCCCTATTAATAACCACCACGATATAAATATATGCTCACAATTTTGCTTTCCTAAAACTTATGTCTTTGAACCTGTTATTCCCTCAAACTGCTGTTACCATATTGGTCTTATATATTGCTTCCCTTTCATTTCTGTTCTACAAAAAGCACACTTACATGTGCCGTTCTCACTTACCATTTTCTTCTAAATCCCCTGCAGCTTTTATCTCAATTGCCATCTTGTTATTGAACAGTACTTTTAAATATCACCAAAGACCTCCCAATTGCTAAATCTGATGATGGTCTTTAATCCAATCTTTTTTTTTCTTGACTAGTCTGTAATGTTAAAAACTGTTGAAATTGGAGGGAGGGGAAGTCATGTTTCTCAAGTGTAGATTTCCCTCATCCCTCAAGGCTCTATCCCAAGTCCTTTTATGTTCTCTTTGTACTTTATCTCTTTATAATACCATCTGCTTCCTTGGGTTCCCTTATTATCTTGATATAAATGACTCATAAATGACACAAATCTATATATTCAGACTTCACTCCTGGATTCTAGTCATCTTTGTCTATTGGATTCATCATTGGTATGTCCTACTAGTATCTTAGCTCTGTTATTTTTACCTCTGTGATGTTGAGAAATTTACTAAACTCCTCTGGGGTTTCAGTTTCTTCATCTGTAAAATGAAGGGATTTGTCTAGATCAATGGTGTCAAACTCAAATAGAAATAAGAATTCCACTAAACTGTATCTAATGATGCCTTCAGACTACATTATTAACTTCAAAACCACATATTTTACTGCATTTTAAATTTTTGTTAAATATTTCCCAATTACATTTTAATCTCATTCATACTACACCTTAGAGTGTTGCCACCAGCCTTATGTTTGACACCTTTGGTCTAAATGCATACTGAAAATCCTTCTAGCTCAATCTCAAACTCAATATATCCAAAAATGAATTCATTATCTCTAAACTTCTTTTATCAACTTTCCTGTTTCTATTCATGGTACCACCAGTCTGTCACCATGGCTTGAAACATCACTGTTATCTTTTGACTTTCCCTCTAACCCCCATTCAATAAATCATCTAAGCCCTTCAATTCTACATGGGATTCTAACTGTGTATATACTGTATCATATCCCTCTAATTAGATGATAAAACTACAATAAAACAGGGCACCTACTATGGTACTCTGAACATGTAAGTTTCTTAATGTTTCTCAGATTTGATGTTTAACAAATCATAGGATAATGGCATCAAAGATTGAAGAAGTGGTAGGAATTCTGTAGAAAATATATTCCAATTCCCCAAAGTTATGGAAGGGAAAATTAAATTCTGGAGAAATTAAATGATTTCACAAAGTCCACAGAGGTAGTAACTGAGTCAGAATCTGAACCCAACTAACTCCTCTTTCCACTATAGCAGACAATAAACATAGGATTAGAAAAGTATTTGAAGGCCTTTTTCTAAATGGAGGATGCCTGAAATATGGTATCCAGGTGGATAAAAGCGGCAATGGGGGTGGTTATGATTTCAAGGAGTCTGCTGATTATTAAATAATATCTTCTTGACCTGTTTTTCCAGGTGAATTTTTTAAAAATATTGGATACCTTACATTTTCTTCTAATTTTTCAATCTAAGAGTCAGTTTCAAGCCTCTTGAACTGCCCTGAGGCCTATGTACCCTGCCTGATCCTGTCTCACTATGCAGTGACTTATGGAATTGGGTCTGCCCCTTGCTATTGATTTAAATGCCAGGACTAGATGCCACTGGCTTCAGATTCCATTACAGGAGTTTAATACTGGCTTTTGCTTCCTCTAGTGCTGTAACTCGAGAGTTCGAGTGTTTCTGTCCAACCTCTTACACAGGTTTGCAGACTATATGAACTTACTGGTGTTTGTTTTTGGTTTTCTTAATCATACTTCCGTATAATGTTCTTTTAGATTGTTGCTTGGCTGTTTGTGGGCCTTCTCCAGGATTTTTCACATCAGCTATTTTAACCAGAAGAACCTGCCCTAATCAATTTGGAGCCAAGTTATTTTTTTCTACCATAATTTCATGATCAGATCCATTAAGAACATTTCCTTTACCGTGTTCCAGTATTATAACAAGCACCTTCTGAACTGTATCTTCCCAAGCAGAATTCTCTACTGGAAGTATTTAGCATGTTTAATTTCAATGCTTAAAAGAAAATAACTTTCCAGTTGACTTTATATTTATATGTTGTTCACTATATTTGTTAAATAAAGGTAGGGAATTTGCCAAAGACTTTATATGGAATGATAAAGTAAACAAAGGGTCTTCCTCCTGGTTTCCCATTATAAAAGTGACCACTGTTGAATCCTCTCCCCTCTCAGTGGAATTAACATTTGCTCAAGTCATGTAGTGAGCAAAGCTTGAACCTAGTAGGACAAATGGATTAGTAGGGCTGCAAAAACCTTGAAGATTCTCTAGGTTGGCACCTAGACTATCCTGATTAGACTTTTTGAAATCTCTCTCCTAGACTTAAAATATTAAAAGATGTTTTGCAAGGTACTCAAATGGCTTCTTCCTACTGTTGGAAATTTCCTTCCAATTCAATCTTTGATCTTTATTGCCTTTATCAAACATAATTTTTGGTATCACATTGTTGTCCTCATTCTCCTAGTAGTCTCATAATTCAAATCCCAAGGCCTATAAAGGAGCCCTTTGCTTTGGATGGTACAAATCAATTTTTTGAAGGCTCATATATGCTCAAAGGCCTATCAAAGTGCATATCCTTTGATCCAGCAGTGTGTCTACTGGATTTGTATCCCAAAGAGATCATAAAAAGGGGAAAAGGATCCATTTGGGTTCACAGTATCCCTTTTTGTAGTGTCAAGGAATTAGAAATTGAGTGTATGCCCATCAGTTGGGGAATGGCTGAATAAGTTATGGTATGTGAATATAATGGAATATTAACTAAATGATCAGCAGGTTGATTTCAGAAAGGCCTGGACTTACATGAACTGCTAAGTGAAGTAAGTAGAACCAAGAGAACATTGTATGCAACATTATTATATAATAAACTGGGATGGAATTGCCTCTCTTCAATCATGAGGTGATTAAAGGCAATTCCAATAGACTTGTGATGGAAAGACATCAATCTCCAGAGAGACAATGGATACTGAATGTGGATCAAAACATAGTATATATTTTTTCACCTTTTGATCTGATCTTTCTTGTGCTGCATGACAAATATGGAAATGTTTAGAAGAATTGAATGTTTAACTTGCATTAGATTGCTTTCTGTGGGAGAGAATGGGGAAGAGGGAGAAAAAATTTGGAAAACAAGTTTTGCAAAGGTGAATGTTGAAAACTAATTTTGCATGTATTTGGAAAAATTAAAAACTATAAAAATTATTCTAATAGTCAACATTTATTATGTTAAAAAAAAGACTCACAACTCCTAAACCTTCATAAGAGGAGTGCTGATGTCCTTAAACTTGAAAACTAAAAGAGATGTTGAGTTGATAATTGCAACATGGATCCATGAAGCTTGATTTGAAAGCCAGACTATCTAATGGTAAACCTGACTTTGGAACTGAATGAAGATAATTAGAACTTTTAAAATTTAAATTTCATGAGCCAAATATGGGTTACACTGAAAAAAGGACATATGTATTAACAGTATTTGGATGAATTGAGACATTTTTATCCATTATGTGGGAGTATATAGATAATTGTTCCTTTTAGATTTTGTCTTTTTTAGATATGTCCAGCTCTGTAAATAGAACATTAAACTCTCCTGCAATCACTTTGTGTTTTGTAATTCAGTTAAATTTTCCTTTATGTATCTATATGCTTATTTAATAAATACCTCCCGCAGATTATCACATTTCAGAGCAATTGAAAGGGCACAACTTAGTAACACAAGCTTTTGGTTAATGTTGCAATGCTTTGAAAGAAAATTGTCTCAAGTTTCCTCTTAAGGTTATGAGAAAGGTGCCATAATTGGTTTTAATTCTTTATGAAATTAATGCAGATAAACTATCATTCTTTGCAGAGGTGGGGACTATAGATATGGAACATTGTATATATTGTGTTCTAGCTTTTCTTAATTTCTTTTTGTCCCTTTTTTTCGTATAAGAGATGGTTTCCTGGGTAAAACAAGAGAAGTAAAGACATATTCATGGGAAAATAAAATATATTAAAATTTAAATGAATTACATGTAAAAATTGCCTTACTACCAAATACTTGATTTTTTGACTACCTACAGTTCCATCCATGAGCCCTGTTCAAATAATTAGGTCATTTAATATCTTGATATAGGGAAACTGCAAAGCACTTTTTGCTAAACCAAACTTCAAATGAAAGGAGCCCATATTTTTTTTCTCTTCCATCTTTTCAAGATATTTTACCAATATTAGTATACAGTGAAACTTGGAACACTTTTACCTTTGAAGAATCTGAACATTATGCAGAGAGCAATGTAAAGACTTAAAAATAATGAACTCAAAAGGAGTAAGGACATCAAAGAATCATGTAAGAGAAAATAGTGATCATATGATGAGAGTGGATGATGAAAGGTAAATGGCCAGAGTGTTCACTGTACTTTTGCTTGGACTCCAAGTATTTGAGTAGAGAAATGAAAGGACTCTAGCATATTGATTGGACCCCATTGGTAAGCTTTTGGGAAGACTAGGTTGAGAGTCTCACCAGATGGGTGGACATGGTTAGATGGTGGTTTGCATCATTGGTGGGAATTCCCAAATTGATGAGGGTGAATATACCATGTTATAATTTACCCAATCTACCATATCTATGGTGGGTAGATAGCTGGCCTTGGAGTTGGCTTGGGTTTACTTTCCACTTCTCACAAACTGTAAGGCCCTGAAGATGTAACTTCCCAGTGCCTCCAGAAGCTAAGACTATAAATTATAGAGCAGGTATATCAACACCCGAATCATCTGTTAATCAAGGTATTTCTTGGGAGTTTTCAGTGAAATCACAAATCCAATCCAAAAGAACTCTGGAATATCATGACTCTGCACAGTAGTATTAAAATAAAACTGATTTTAAAAATCATTGCTGAGAATAAGCAGGGAACTCATCTTCCTTGTCTTAAAAGATTCTATCCCAGCAGCCCTTCCACGTAAAGGCAGCTACAGACAATCTCAAATACATTTGAATCATTTAAAAAACCTTGAAATGTAGATTGAGGGAATAGAAATAATTAAGGATGCAGAGCTTATATAGGTCTGAAAAAGTATGTTAAATGTGGAATCCAGAACTCTACTCTGCAAACACTCCTGGAAACTCATTGGTACACATTAGATATATTTATTCAAGGTGGTAATTTGTCTTCTAAGTGTTAATCTGCTAGAAACAAGGCAACGTGCCTCATAGATACGTCATTAAAACATCCCTAGACTGATTTAACAGCCTGGGGAATGAAATTATACATATCCTGTCTCTCCTTTTGACCCTACATACCCCACTTTCATGAATTCCTGATCTTCCAATGTGGATACTCCCTACACCAGTGAAGATTATAACCCATTTTTGTTTTCTAATTCTGAATGATTCTTACTCATTCTTCTCCACAAAAGCAATTCTATAGAAGTAATCAGTGTATCAGAGGTTTCCTCAAATGCAGGTAGCAACATGATAGACAATATTTACTGTACTTAGCACAGTAGCTGGCACATAGTAATCACTGTATAAATGCTGTCATCAGCAGCAGAATGGTTGTCATTGGTTTTATTGTTTATAGAGTGGAAAGAAAGTTAGGCTGTTGACCATAAGGAGTACGCTAATACTAACCTTTTCAAGCTAGCCCTGCAACTTCAAATTCCTCATTCTTGGTTACTCATATATCCAATTCAATGTCAAATTTTGTCAATTTTATCTCCACAATATCTCTTGCACGTCAGCTTCTTTACTTAATTACACATTCACAGTGTAGTTCAAGCTTCCATCACCTCTTGCCCTGGACTAAGGTAAAAATCTTTTGATTGGTTGCCTCAAATCTTTCCCCAGTCCAATTCTCTACTAGAAACTGCCAAGGCAATTTTTGGTGATGGCAAAACTGCTATCACTGCCAATGAGGGTAATAAAGTGGCTTTTGGAGATGTCTAAAAGAAATCCGAGCCTATGCTTATAACCATTCTGGAGCAAAGCGTCTTACTTTTTAGAGGATTTTTCAGGTACAGAATACTGTGAAGTCCTTAGCAAAGTGCCTGGCACATAGTGAATACTTAATAAATTTTTTTTTTACTTCCTCCTTTCCTTCTGGGACTAGATAAAAACAGAAGAGAATGATAAGAAGGAAAGATATGCTGAATACATTCTCATGTAAGAAATGACTAGATCAGCTGCCATATCAACTAGGGATGAGATAATTGTGAAGCACTAAGTGTCTGACATATTTGTGGTTTTTGAGTTGTTTCAGTCATGTCTGACTCTTTGTGACATAATTTAGGATTTTCTTGCCAAAGATGCCAGAATGGTTTGCCATTTGCTTCTCTAGTTCATTTTATAGATAAAGAAACTGAGGCAAACAGGATTGAGTGACTTGCCCAAAATTACAGTATCTGGACTCATTTTCCTAATTCCAGGTTTAATGCTCAATCCAATGAACCCCCTAGCTGTCAGTCTGATATATAATAAGTACTATTATGATATAATGACCTGAGAATTATCTGCATAGACATGATAATTGCAGTCATGGAAGTTGATGAAATAACCAAGCAAAGTAGCATGAAGGGACAATTAAAATGAGCCCAGGACATTGTCTTGAGAGACACCTATGATTAATGACCATGACCTAGATGACTCCAAAAAAAGAGGCATTAGTCATACAGATAAGTATTCAGAAGGAGATGGCCAGCAATATCACATGCTTCAGAGAGGTGAAAGATCAAGATTAAGAACAAACCATTGGATGTGACAAGAAATCAATTATGACTTTGGGGAAATAATTTTATTTAAATGTTAAAATCAGAGGCTAGATGTAGTGGATTAAAAAGAGAAGAAGAAGAGAGGAAGTACATGCTTTATCAAGGAGTTTAGCTGAGAAAGGAAGATAACTGGTAGACTTGGTAAAATCTACTGAGTGTTTTTATTGTTATTATTGTTATTTAAGCATGAGGAGATGTATATGTTTGTAGGCAGCAGAAAAAGGATCAGGATATGTGGTCTGAGGGATTGAAGCTTAGAGAAAGGTGAGGGAAATCTACTACAGAAGATAGGAAGGATCAAAATCTATGTGGAGGATTTAGCTTTGCCAGAAATAAAGCCAGCATATGATCAGAGACTGCAGTGATGGAGACAGTAGTATGGCATGATGTCAGAAGTATGTGAGAAAGAGAGAAAAGAAAGTTCTCAACAAGTTGTCTCAATTTATTTGTGAAGTATGAATTGAAGTCCTCAGCAAAGAGAGTTGGGGAAGGAAGCTTGAGGTGAGAAGAAAAGGTTTGGAATAATTGCTGTGATGAGTGATAAAAGTAATAAGAAGAAAATATAGGATTGCCTTTCTGTAGTGAAGGCCAAATTTTGATGTTAGCATAAAATTATAATGGACCTAATCAGCATTGTTATATGATTTCCTCTAGTTCCATTCAGGAGCATATGATAGGAACAAAGAAGTAATCCCGGATTATTGTGTGGTATGGTATGATTGGCCCTGGCACAGGGGAGCAAGAATAGAGGATCCTATAAAGCTGAATTGACTCACTAAGAGATCAAGGTTGGAAATGAAGGAAAGTGTAGACAAAGAAGGCTGAATGATGGGATATACTACTGAGGGATGGAGGGACTGGAAATCATGATTAAGACAAAGAATGAAGCATAGAGAGATATTTTTTAAAAGGTTGAAGATTGAAAGAAATTAAAAGTCATTAACATGGAAGGTGAACATATGGGGGTGATGGCAAAAATAAGGATATAGTAATTTTTGTGTGTCATTGAGATATAATAGTTTAGAACATAAGAAATGATCAGATTGAGGAACTGGGAACTTTGGGTATTTGAATGAACATCAAAATACATATTGAAGTCTCTTTAATGAATGAAGGAAAAGTTGGGGTGGACCAGATACTAAATTCACTGAGAAAAAAGACAAAATGTCCTTGAGATTAATAAATAAGTTATTATAACTGGGATTAAGTGATAAATATGAATTGGGCCAATCTCAAGGAGAGGTTGCTTAGTGATGATGGTCAAGGAAGAATTTTGAAGTGGCACCAGGGAGAAAGAAGTATTCCTATTTCTTGACTATAATCAGAGGATCAGGGATGTGAGTGGAAGGGCCGCCAGAGCTTCCAAAGGGCTAGGAAAATCTGCATCATGACATTGGATTGGGGGATGGTAGGGACAGAATCATGTTTAGGAGTGAGTGAGTAGCCATCTAAGGTTGGAAAGTTGTTTTGTTTTAAAGATGCTGAGTGATTCATCTTCATAGGAACAGAGAGAATAGGAGATTATATATTAACCAATAGGGACTGAGTCCATCTGATCATGAAAGCTGATGATTTGAATGTTTAAGATGCAATATGTCTTTGGCAGAGTCTACCCAGCTGCTTAACCTGTCACAATGCTGTAATTTGAGGTGTTCTCCTAACCTTATTTGATGATATGCACATGAGTGGAGAATATACTAAATAAATGAAAGGCTTTTGTGAGGATGGGGAGGCAGCACAGTTGGAAGACTAGGAAAGTATTATATAGGAGGATGCATTTGAACTGAATTTTAAACTGAACAAGAGGTGAAGGTGAGGAGAGAGTACATTGTAAGCAAGAGGTGATATGTTTTAGGAAAGCAATTTCGCCACCAAATGATGTTTTCATGGTAGCAATTCCTACTTCCAGATGTACTGTTTGAGGTTAAGCATGAGATATTGGGGTTTAGATGTGTGAAGAATTCACATTGGATAGTCTCTGGCAAAAAAAAATAGATTTATTTAGGAGAAAAGGTTATAGACAAAATGAACAAATATAATAGACACCAGGAGTGGTAAAAATGAAATAGAACTGGAACAGCATATAATAATAAAAACATAGATTTTAACAATTAACAATGGAAAGGACAAATTCCCTACTGGAATTCACAATTAACCAGGAGAAAGAAAAATATACTCCATAAGGTGGAAGTATGCTCTTAACTGGCAGGCTAAATCCATAGAGGAGTTTAGCACCCTAAAAGACTTAATTATTAGAAGGAGAAAGACATTAGGCATGGTGGGGCAGATGAGAGGAAAGACATCGTGTGTCATAGGGAAAGAGAGAAAAGAAATCCACACTGTGGTGGGCTATAATCCCAGAAAGAGATTCAGCAAAGATGGCATGAGTCATGGACAGATTTACAGAGGAAATTTAACTTCAGGGGTTTGACATAATTTGCATTTCTGGCTGGACACAGCAAGCAAAATGGGGCTACCCATGACCTCCACAGAAGTGGGACTATAAACTTAAATTGATCCCCATCAATACCCTTCCCTGCTTGCCTCAGGAAGTTATTTTTCAGTACTTCATGCTCTCTTAGACACAAAAGGCAAGAGAATTGTGATATATATGTACAACAAGAAACCCTATTTGGCCAAATCCTTGGGAGCAAGAAGGGAATAAAATATAAGAAAATTGGAAATGAAAAGGAAGGCTTTGGAAGGAGTTTAATACCCTACTTTCCAGCCATCCAATCAGAGGGTGAGAATATATTTAGGGACATAGTATCCAGATTTGAGTTAGCATCATGGTGATAATATAGCTAGGAACTGTCTTGAGGTAATATCAGGTAATATTCAGGTCTTTCTGACTTCAGGTTCTGTCCATTGTGCTACAAGCTGCTGTGCATGTTATAGCTTCTTGGAGCCACAAGTAAGAGAATTTTGTTGTTCTTGTTGTTATTGTTTGCAAATAAATTATACATTCAATGCCGTCTCCAAAGCTAAGATGCTATGGGTATGGGTCAATTTTCTGCTGCTTGTGTTACTTTTGGCTTAACAACACTAAGAAAATATAGGTCCTCCATCAGTAAGCATCACATCATCGATATGTAGAACCATCGATTACAGCAAATGGTGAAGTTTTGAATGCTGCAGATAAATTCACTTTCCTTTGGAGCCTCCCAAACACTGAGCTAGCTCTGACAATGTGTGTTTCAATCTCATTATCAATGTGAACATCCCTGGACAATAGTGAGATAGGAGAGGTATTGTTAGATTGACTACCAAACTGAAGATCTACAGAGTTATATTGCTATATGCTTGTAAAATCTGGACAGCATACACCACATAAGGAAACTGAATTGCTTCCATTTGAATTGTCTTAGGAACATTCTAAAGATCACCTGACAGGATAAGAGACCAGATACTGAGGTTTTTTCTTGAACTAAACTGCCAAGCATTCCAACTTTACTGCAGAGAGCACAACTCCATTGGGCTGGCCACATTGTTAGAATGCCAAATATATGCTTGTAAAAAGAATTTTTTTTAATGGAGAACTCCCAGAGGACAAGGGCTCACAAGATGATCAGAAAAGCAATAAAGGACACTCTCAAGGTATTTCTTAAGAACTTTAGAATTGATTGTATGATATGGAAGACACTGGCCTAGGACTGTCCAGAATGGTATCACCAGAGAAAGTGCTGTACTCTATGAGCAAAGCAGATTTGAATTAGCTCAGAAGAAACACAAGATGTGCAAAGTTAGAGAAGCCACCTTCTCTAAGTATTATAGGTACTTTTTGTGTCCAATCTGTGGCAAAGCAATCTGAGCTCGTATTGTCTGATCAGCCACAGTCAGACACTATAACTCAACTCTAACATAATGATATCATTTTGGTCCTCTTCAAGAATAAAGGACAAAAACCAACTAACCAATTAGCTATGAAATGGCAATTGCATGTATGGTTGAAAGAGAGTAAACTCAAGGGTGGAGCTAAAATATCTTATTAAGATATCTCTAACCAATCACTGTGTGAATTAAGGAATTGGCTAAACAAAGATTTCCACAAAAGAGTCTGGGCTTAAACCAGTCCAAATCATCTAGGATCAATGACAGATCACAACCCTTTAGATATATGGAATGAGTGAATAAAGAAGATTGTAAATCAACCAGTTGTAACTCTTGACTCTAAATCTGACCTAATTGTAATTCAGATTGTAAATCCCACCAATTGTAGCTAACTCTGTAAATATGACCAATCTGAAATGAAGGAAAGGGTAAGATTAACTAACAGTATAAAGCTTGCTCCTGCATCTGCATTCCGTGTCTCACCAATGCGCATCCACTTCTCATGACAATTGCTGAATAAAGGATTCTTCTCTCACTCTAAGAGGGCATTGGTTGTAACACTACTCCTGGATCAACTTGCAAGTGGGGAAGCAGTGGGTAGCAGCAGCTCCTCTCCAGGGCTTATTCCCCAACCCTGCTGAGTTCCCCAAAGTCTCTGAAAACAAAGGTATCTTGACATGTTTGGGCCAAACTGCAACCTATCTATAAAACTTTGTCTCATTTTCTAAATTGTAAAGAAGCCTAAAAGGCTTCAAAGAATAAAGCAATTTTCCTTATATTATTCACAAATCATACTAATCCAACATAGCCCACAGACACTGTGAGACAAAGAAACTAAGTAGGGCTAAGGATAAAGAAGAAAGGATAGGCAGAAAAGATTCTAGAAATCATAACAATATCCTATAGTTGCTCTCTACATCCTAAAAAATCCAGGAGAGGAGATGATACAGAACCAATACTCAGACTGTATAGCTACCCAAAGAGGAAAGAATTGGATTCAGGAAAGGACCTATTCCTAGAACTCTGCCCTTGCAAGCAATACTTTTGGGATGAGTAGTGAGGGAGGTTTGCTAAGGATAAAATAATAAAACCCCCTTAATATCCTCCAGATTTTTATGCAATATTGGCTAGAGGAACAATAGAGAAATGGAGCCAGAAAGTCAGTTGAAAGGGTGGATTACTCCAGCCACTGCAGGGCTTTCTCTTCAGTATCAGTGTGAAGATTAACTTTAGGCTCAGATACTATATAGAGAGGGATCTGAAATGGTCTCATCAGTAATTCTCGAAATTTCTGCAGCAATAGAACACAACTAGAGTTTATTTAGAGCTTAGCATAGTTATCGGCATATAGTAGGTGCTTAATAAATGTTTTTTTCACTGACAATTCTCATGAAATAAGATTTAAATGAAAACCTTAAATGATTTTCTAAAGAAAAAGTTAACACTATGCCCAAAGAATTATCAAACTGTGAATATCCTTTGATCCAGCAGTGTTTCTACTGAGCATATATCCCAAAGAGATCTTAAAGGAGGGAAAGAGACCCGCATGTGCAAAAATGTTTGTGACAGCCCTTTTTGTAGAGACAAAAAACTGGAAACGAGTGGATGTCCATCAGTTGGAGAATGACTGAATAAATTATGGTATATGGATGTTATGGAATATTATTATTTTAGAAGAAATAATTAGCAGGATGATTTCAGAGAGGCTTGGAGAGACTTACATGAACTGATGCTAAGTGAAATGAGCAGAACTAGGAGATCATTGTACATGGGGACAAAAAGATTATATGATGATCAATTCTGATGGACATGGCTCTTTTCATCAATGAAATGATTGAAACCAGTTCCAATGGTCTTGTGATGAAGAAAACCATCTACACACAGAGAGAGGACTGTGGGAGATGAATGTGGATCACAATAAAACATTTTCACTCTTTTTGTTGTTTGCTTGCATTTTATTTTCTTTCTCATTTTTTTTCCTAATTGATTTGATTTTTCTTGTACAGCAAGATAATTGTATAAATATATATGCATATAGTGGATTTAATATATATTTCTACCATGTTTAACATATATTGGACTACTTGCCATCTAGGAGAGAGGTAAGGGAAGGCAGAGAAATTGGAACACAAGGTTTTACAAGGGTTAATGCTAAATAATTATCCATGCATATGTTTTGAAAATTAAAAAAAAATTATAATACGAGTTAACATAACGTTCATTAAAAATGTTTTCTGAAGAATTTTATTCAAAATTTGACATTTTAAATTACAGCTTTATCATTTATAAAGTGCTTTATGTAATTTTAATTGTTCCTAACTAAAACTCTATCATGTAGATAAGGTAGTCTTTTGGGGTGGGAGCAGGGAAATGTGTCAAGCCTATCTAACTCCACAGCCTATATGAGGGGCATTATTACTTTTCCCTGTGCTCAATGATAGGGAAATGGCTGATCTCCCCTATCTGTCCCAATGAAAGGTTCTGTCACTTCTGTTTTTATTTGAGGAGTATTCTTCCTTCATATGGTACAAAGAAATCAACTCTAACTTTCAAGTATTCATGTTTAAATATTTCATACATAAAACTTCATACATAAGGCCCCATAATTGAATCTATTACCAAAAACCTCTACCAAAAATCAACACCCTCTTTTGTTACAATATAGCATCTAAAAACCAAAAATAAGTGTAAAAGGGAAATACAAGTTTTCTCACTGGGGAAAAAAAAAGGTGAAACAAGAGTCTCTTTTTTATCACTTCTAGTTTACATGGTTTTAGAAGTGCTTGAAATTACATTAAAAATAAGAAATTAAAAGGATAAATATTTATAATGAAAAGGTTAAAACACATATCTATAAAGACAATTCAAATTCTCAATAAAAATTGAGATGATTTCAGTTAATTTGAATCAAGAAAGAAACTAAACATGTCAAAAACAACTATATTCATTTATACTGGTAGTAAAAATAACAAACCAATTTTTAAATGTTAAAACAATTGACAATTAAAAAAATAAAATATTTGGGTAATATCTAAGACAAACACATTTTTAAAAGAAATTTGCAAAATGTTATGGCTGAACTAAAATAAGTTAATAATAGAGGGAACACTTCTCCACAGGAATCTGATAAATAAATATAGTAAAAAGGTCAATATTTAATTGTTAAATTAGTTAGATTAAGTACTACATTTGATACAGTACTAACTAAAATACCACAGGGTTCTTTTACACAATTAACAGTACAAATTTATATGAAAAAATAAACTAGCAAAAAAATGATGAGATGCCTTTATGGAAAAAAGTCTAATTGGTAAGGGGGAAACCTGCCTTGTCAGACCATTAAATACGATAAGGTCTATAGTCAAACTCTCTAATGAGGTATAAAGGAGTCATGATACGTATTAGTAATTGAAACATACTGATGAAAATACAGATGATTGACATAATAAAGTAGCTTTTAAAAATAAGTGCTTTATAAGTAAATGTAGCAAACATTTGTAAACTTCAATTTCAATATGCATTCTTAGGTGTTTAAGGATAAGCTCTCATTGACAATTTATCACATATATTTCATTTATACAACTTTTTTTTCAATATGAACTCTCTTATGTTTACAAAATGATGATCTGAAACTGAATGTTTTCTGACATGTACTACACTTATAAGGTTTCTCTCCAGTATGGATTCTTTGATGCTGATTAAGAGATGAGCTGTGCCGGAAAGTTTTTCCACATTCAGTGCATTTATGTGGCTTTTCTCCAGAATGGATTACCTGATGTCGAGTAAGAGTTGAGTTTTCACTGAAGGCTTTTCCACACTGATCACATTCATAAGGTTTTTCTCCAGTATGGATTCTTTGATGCTGAATTACATGTGTGCTTTGGCTAAAGGCTTTTCCACATTCACTGCATTTATAGCGTTTCTCTCCTGTATGAACTCTCTGATGTTTAATAAAGGATGAGCTATTACTGAAGGCTTTTCCACATTCATTGCACTCAAAAGGCTTCTCTCCAGTGTGGATTCTCTGATGTTGGCTAAGGGATGAACTATGACTAAAGGCTTTCCCACATGTTTTACACTCATAAGGTTTCTCTCCAGTATGAACTCTCTGATGCTGAGTAAGTGTTGAGCTATGACTGAAAGCCTTTCCACATTCAAGACATTCATATATTTTTTCTCCAGTATGGATGATCTGATGTCTAATAAGAGATGAGCTATCTCTAAAGGCTTTCCCACATTCATTACAATCATAAGGTTTTTCTCCAGTGTGGGTTTTTTGGTGCTGAACAAGGTGGGACCTCTGGCTAAAGGCTTTTCCACAATCATTACATTCATAGGGTTTCTCTCCAGTGTGAATTCTCTGATGCTGAACAAGATGTGCTCTTTGACTGAAGGCTTTGTTGCAGACATTACACTTATAGTGTTTCTCCCCAGTATGAATACTTTGATGCTGAATAAGGAATGTGTTCCGGCTAAAGGCTTTGCCACATTCATTACATTTATAACGTTTTTCTTCAGTGAGAATTCCCTGATGTTCAGTAATGGATGTGTTTTCACTACAGATTTTCCCAGATTCATTACATTTATGTGCTTTTTCCTCATTATGTAAATCATGACATTGGATTAAATCTGAGCAATGACTAGAAGTCTCCACACATTCATTACTTTTGCAAGGTTTCTTCCCTAAGGGGATTGTATTACATTTAAGCACATCTGAAAACTCACTGCAGACCATATCATGAGTATCAAATTTAGGGAGTCTCTTTTCCAAAGATTCTGTTCTTTGTAGAATAGGAATTGACCCAGAGTTAGAAGTTCTCTCAAATTTATTATTTACATGGCTTCTTAATAAATAAGAAGTTTTTCTGTTGGGGGCTGTTACTTCCTTAGAATGTCTGTCCCTATTTTGCTGCTGCTTCTTTATCTTGACATTATATCCCCGATCTTGTCCTTGAGAATCCTTAAGCCCAACCATTTTAAGTCTTTCCAAAAATGAGTCTTCAATAGAAATGGCTTGATTAGAAATCGACTCTTTGCTTTTAGTCCCAGTGTTCCAATCTGAAAGAAACAAAAAATGTAAAAATCTTGGGTCCTTTTATATTGTGAAAAAGTACTAGTGAATAATAAATCCTATATTCTATCCTTTAAATCAAGGAGAATTCTTTTCAAAATTGAAAGGTTAAAAAAATATAATGACTACTCCCTGCATTTGCAGAATTCTTAAGTTTATATAGGACTTCCATATTTAATATTTCATTTTAATCCCATAATAGAATTGTGAAGTAAGGACTTCTGCTAATAAGAAAAAACATGATTTAACATGCAATAAAGGACTTGTTCATGAACATGTAATTTTGAAGTGGCACAATCACAAATAGATTTTGGGTTTTCAAATCCCTAATCCAGCATTCTTTTTTCTCCTCCTTTCAACTTTTGTGGTAGAAAATTGTGATATTAGGAGTAGAAGAAAAAAGAAGAACTTGAGATGAATTGTGAAAGTAATTTGGAAGACTTTAAACTTGTGAAGAAGACCAAAGATTAAATCTGAGAAGAAATTTAGGAGACCTTAAGGGAAAGTTGAAGAATAACTTGATCTAAGGGGAGAGAATTCAATATGAAAGAGGGAAAGGAAAACCAGAGAACACAGAAAAATTAATGCTTAGATAATGTACTAAATGTAAATGGTCTGAGTTTTCCTGACAAAAAGTAGATTTAACGAATAAATTTAAAAAGTCCTATTCTGCTTAGAGGAAATAATTTAGTGCATATAAATACACACATATAGTTTTAAAATTAAGAAGTAAGTTTAAAATGTTTCAAGAATAGTTCAATATTTAAAGGCAGGAATAGCAGTAACAACAGATGAAATAGATAATAGATAATTCAGATTGGAAAACTTCAAGGAAGTCAGACCAGGACTTTATTACATAAAAAGAACTTTAATCAATATATAGCAACCTTTAATTCATGACCACCAAAAAACTTCAGGAATTAACTTCAAAAAAGGCAGATTTACAACACTAAAAGCATAAATAGTCAAATATTTAACAATGGAAGGAAACTTCAAATTGTCATTATCAAAATATCATCAAAAAATTTAGTGAGAAATCACATTTCTGAGTTACTTACTTCAAAAAAAAATGGAAATAACAGCTTAGCTATTAGAGAAAACTAACTGGGAAACAGAGAATGTACAGGGAACTCACATAAAAATGATTATGTATTTAACCATTGTTGTAAAGTTTGTAAATTGTAACTGCTACAATAAAATTTGTAGTGTCTAACTTGTAATTTCTACAACCTTTCTTGATTCTTAGAATTTTGTAACTATAAGTATTAATCTTTTCTTTTACTTTAGAAAATATGAATGAATATAGCTTCCCATATAATATACACATATGTACAAATATTTTATTAACATTTAAGGTCTTTTTAGGATTTAAGTATTTAGGATATTAAATATTTTAAAATCCTTTCCTTGGAATCTGAAAGTTTTCATATTTGTAATTCCAAAGGAAAAACTTAAAGCACTTTTAACAAAGGATCTTTGATTTCCTCACTTGAGAGAATTACTCAGAGCTGTTACTAATTAATTTATAACACAGAATATCCTGATTCACAGCCATATCAACTAGCTAGTACATTATCTATTTCTTTCTGTCTTTTATCCCTAAAATAATTTGAGATCTCCTTATCTTTTCACAATAAAAATTGCATAAAAACTATGCAGATTCAAATGGCCTCACAGCACCTGATATCACATTAATCAATCAACAAGTGTTTTATTTAGTGCTTATTAGAAGCCAGGCATTATGCTAGGTACTAGGAATCCCTGCTCTCAAAGAGCTTACTCCCTTTGATATCTAATCTTGAGGACAAAGATAAATATTCTAATTGCACGGTCTTATTATTCTCTACCAATTATTATACTCAAAGATCCCAAACATAGAAGAGGCAGCAGCTAACACTTTGTCCCATATCAGTCACCATCTTGAAATCCCTGAAAAGGAGACAATGTCTATTAATGTCACAGATGGGACTTACTTTATACAAAAGAGAAAGATTTCGAAGATGCTATACCAATTGCTATTCATGTTTATAATGTCACTGAACTTTCTTTTATAAAGTTAATTACTAAAATTGTTTGGTGCTCATAATATAAAGATGGCTATATAGTGGTTATTGTAAGTTCCTTTCAGCATTATTAATGACCTTTTCTATCTATCTTGAAATTTCCTGATTTGAATTAGGGAGCTGCCCTAATCTTAGGGAAGGGCATACTATTAGCCCAATCTGGATGCAGATTCAGAGGCTCAGAGCATTACAATTCCATCTCTGCTGGGTGTAAAGTATTACCCTTTAATAATTTTTGTATTTATGGTTCTTCCTTTTTCTCTTCCCTAGTAGACACTGGGGTTACCCCATTATCACTCGTTTGGAGATACTTCCATTTAAAGGAATTTAAATGGGATGAAGAAACTGATAAAATTTTCTCACTTTTTAAACTTCTTAAACACAGAAAGACCTCATTCTAAATGCTGTAGTGCGTGACCCTAATATCGCAAATAAAAATTCTTAAATTAAAAAAAATATTAATTTGTACCACAATCTCAGATCAGAAAGCAATATAACTAGAAACATATCATAACATGAGCAAAAAGTATGAACTAGATGATTTCTAACACCCTGCCTCACTCTAAATCTATTAAAATATTTAAAAGCATAGAAAGGGTAAGACATGGTATTCAGATTAAAGGTACACAGCTTAGATATAGAGAAAAGGAATATATCTCATTTGGAGAATGCATCAGAACAGGTGTGTTATTAAGATAACACTTCATCCTCTTCCCCCAAGTCTGACAGTCTTTGAGATGTTCTGATTCAAAATTTAACAGGATTATATGATGTTTTTGCTTGCAATTATTGCTCTCTGCATAGTTTCACTTACTCACTTTTTAACCTGAACAAATACCTTCTGAAACTTCTTTCTCCAGAATTCCTGGTTCTTCCCCTAGATCCATATGGGAAATTAATTCTGGTTTGGAAACTGGAAGTCCTGCTCATGTGAGGAAAAAATGTAAAAATAAATTTTTGGCATTAGGACAAAAAAAATCATTTCAAAATTCAACTTCTAGTTCAAACTCTTGACAACACAAAAGGAGAAACTTGAAGTAGGAGAGTTCAACGTAACATTCCAATAAAGTGAAGAGGAATGAATCATAAGAGTTTGTGTGAATTTCTAAATCCCATTTCCTGTTAAGAAGATAGAAATTGCTTCTAATATTTGTAGACATTTGCTCTACAACTTACACTAAGAGAATACTTATCTTGGGAAGATATTATTCAGGAGGATGATGTTTTAGATTAAGCCTAAGACACAACATAATGAATCTCCCAATTTTCAGTTATATTAAACAAAGCCTTTTCATTAGTGAATGAAGAAGAGAAATAGACTTTCTCTTGGTTGTAAAGGGATTAGACATCTTCTCTATTTGCTGCACCCCCTAAAAACTTTTAACTAATCACTTCATATCTTGTAAGAAAAAAGAAAATAGACACATTCCAAGTAGAAGATCTTTAGTCAAAAAGTGAAGCTATATTTATCCAGAAAAACTAGGTTCCTATAATTCTCTAGCATGACAGCCAGGTATAGGTCCCTCTGATCTGAATCTAATTGCCCCCACTCTTCCTGAGTAAAATCCACAGCCACATCCTTAAATGTTACAGACTCCTGAAATGTCAAACCCACTCTGATTCATTCACAACCCTCCTCCTTAAATTGTTCTGGAGAAGGTAGAATAGGTGGTGGATTTGAGCAGGATATCTAAGCATTTCTGGGAGATTTCAAATTTCAAAATATTATATATTTACCATATGCCTGATTTTATGGGTGGAATCCTAACTTTTACAATCAGATTCCATTAGTAGTAAGAATTCAATCATTAAAAATAGTTTGCTACAAAGTTTCTACTAAGTTTTTTTTTTTTTTTTTTTTTTTTTTTTTTTTTTTTAGTAAAGGATTCCACCATTTCCTAAAGTCGGAGAATTATTGTCCTACATTCTCCTTGCTCAATCTAGCCTTTCCTTTCTTTAATTTAATTTTTTGGTTTTTTTATATCAATTAAGTTTGGTAATTACAAAAAATTAAGTAAATTCCTAATTGTTTAATAGTATAATCTCAGTTTCCCAGTAAAGCTGTTAATCACTTTGACCAAAAGATATTTCTCTTATGCCTCCCTGACATCTTTTACAGTAGCTACCATAAGAAGGACAGAATGACTTAATAAATAATTAAGTGGAGGCAGCTAGGTGGTACAACGGATAGAGCACCAACCCTGAAGTTAGTAGGAATTGAGTTCAAATCTGGCCTCAGATATTTAATACTTCCTAACTGTGTGACTTTGGGCAAGTCACTTAACCCCAATTGCCTGGGGGGGGGGAAGGAGAGGGGAGAAGAATAAATAAATAAGTGAATATTAGCTAGGAAAAAGAAGAAAAGCACTAGATAAGTGGGGATCGTTTCTTTTGAAGTCCAACATCAGAATGGCTCTGTCTAATCTTCTGGGTTGCTAGATGGTGGGACGAAATGAGTCCATATCCTAAAAATAAAGATAATATTTCAGACAAAAGGATGTATCAACATACCTGGGATCTCAAAGTCAGGAATTCAGGAGCCATTCTCTCTTCTTCTTTTCCCTCCAGAAGCCTAGAGTCCTGAGAATTAATGGCTGAGGAGTTAAAAGGAAAAGATGAAGAAAACTGATTTTATCTTGAAGTTCCTAGATGGATCAAACTATATATCACCCAGTACTACTTCACTGACTGCCCAGCACATGCACATACATGTACATGCACAATAATGTGTGCACATACATAGGCATGCACAAGCAGACTATAGACACATGTATACACATGCGCATTTTGCACACATGCATGTACATACACACAGACAAGCATGCAATCCCTACAAAGAGGAAAGTCAAGGAAAAAAAATGAACCAGTGCTTTTCTAGGATCACAAAAGGAACCATGGACACTGCTGCTAAAAGTCTTGACTTTGGTGCCTTTTCTACATGCACTTTCTTTTTTTCAAATCTCTCCAGAGATAGTTCCTCAAATAACTAAACACAGTTTTTGTATCCCTTACCATAGTCTCCCTAACATGCTCAACTCCTTTAACCCATGTTTGTTGATATAGACTAGTCCCTTTCATCACCTAATAACTTGCTCTGGGTGTACTATTATTTGTCAAAAGTTCTTGCTAAAATGTGGCAGTCAGAGGTACACAATTCTGTAGATGTGACCCAATAAGATGTGGCCAGATGTCTTGATATTTCTTTTATCTGAAATATGATAAAATGATCTGCCTCACCAGAGGTCTTCAGTGAAATTTTCATGGTATATGGAAGGAATAATCATTTAAGCAACTATTACGTACTAGGCACTGTGCTAAGAGATCTGCAAATATATCATCTGATCCTCACAGCAATCATATGAGATAGGGACTATTATTACTTTCATTTTATAGTTGAGGAAACAGATAGAAAAATATTAAGTGACTTTCCCAGAGTCCTACAGCATCCTGATTTCCATTCAGTTAGCATGTTAGATGACCTCTGAGTTCCCTTTTAATTATGAAAAGACAGGAGTCTTTTTTTATTAGACATATAAGGAGATAATTTGTAACTCTCAAAGGAAAAGAAATATGCACAAATAGGATGATCTTAACTTCACTGTTAGAGAAGCACTATGTTTAATGAAGAGAGAAGATGGTAGGAATCAGAAGATTAGATTTCTGGTCCTAATTTGGCTGACATAAGCTATAGAAAAAATTAAATGTGAGTCAAAAGTGATGCCAGAGACAATCTTGGTCAATTCCCTCACTTTTCAGATAAGGAAAGTGGGACCCAAAGGTAAAGTTACTTGCTCAGGATCACACCTCTAAAAAAGGTCAGAGCTATGACTCAGTTCCAAATTTCTCATCATAAGCCAATATTTTTCCCATTACCTCATACTTCCTATCTTAAATATGTAAGATATTATTTCCAACTCTAAATTTCAGTCACTTCTTTATGGATCAATGGCACAAATCCATTAACAAGATAGGATAGTTTGATAACATATTCCATCCACTTCCCCTACTTTATTCCACCTTATTACCCTCCCCCCCAAAATAAAATAAAAACCAACTACTCAGAAAAGCAGTCTCAAATGATGATAGTCTTATCTATATGAAAAAATACTACATAATACTACCCACAGTGGACTCTGAAGAAAACAATGGGCTTGATAACATCATCCACTGATCCCATGTTGGAGTTCCAAAATTCTCAGAAAACCTTTTGCTCCATGGATTCCTTATTTTAAGTGCCTATTTCAACCTTTTACTTCCCTCTCATCATCTTTCTGTAATTCTCACCTCTCCCCTCAGTTTGGATCAACTCCTCCACCAAACTCACCACCTCTGCTATTTGTGGGATGCTGAGACTTTACTCAAATCTTGATATCTCCAGGCAGGAGAGACAGAAAATGTTCTAGCACCAGCAGCTCTAGGATCTGTTCCTTTGTGTGAATCTCTGGTGTTAGCCACTGAAAGCAAAGCTCTGGGAATTGGATTAGGGCTTCTTGGGGTCCAGCCACTTTGGGGTATTGATACCATCTAAAACTCTGTCGAGCAGCTTCAAGGTCTGATTTCTCTCTTCCTAAGATTGTATCTTGCCTCCAAAGTACATCAATTCTCAGGACCCAGTCTTCACATGGAGTCAGAAGCTGGGGGCTCAAGAGAGTGGCCATCACCTTGTTTAGAAATTTGTATGGGAGACTCTCCCCATGAATTTCAAGTCTGCATTTCCCACAGGGAGCCAATCCCTTTCACTTGGATTAAGCAGTTTCAAGTTCTTCTAAGGGGCACTGTGGGCAGAGATCGATTATAGTAAACAGAAAAAAAAAAAAAACTCTATGATATAGCCTGACTCTAGAATCATGCAAAAAATTGTGGAGAGGTACTGGACATATAAATGTTCCACAAGAGTAGTAGCATACAAAACAATTCTTTAGACTTTCAGGTCCTTCAAAGCAGGGGTGGGTTTATTTATTTTGGTTTGTTTGTTTTTGCCTTTCTTTGTGTCCCAGAGCACAAGGACTGACAAATAGATGATTATTAAAATTTTAGTGTAAATATTTACACTTCTGCAATCAGCAAATGCCAAAAATCAGGATCTACGTCATTGATTGTCTAAACAAAAAATATGTGGAGAAAATAGCAACACTTGCAGATTGAACTTCGAAATCTGCGTCATTGTCTAAACTCAAAAAATATGTGGAGAAAATAGCAACACTTGCAGATTGAACTTCGAAATCTGCGTCATTGATTGTCTAAACTCAAAAAATATGTGGAGAAAATAGCAACACTTGCAAGTTGAACTTGGGGCCCGCTTCGTGACATCAATACACAAATTTACCGAGGTAGAGAGAAACAGATTTTCTCAAATCAATCTGACAATAACGCTTAGAGGAGCCAGGCAGCAGCAGAAGCAGGGCGTACAGAGAAAGGCACACGCAATCCCTGTCCGAGGTCCAGAATCCTGAGGCCAGTTCTTATCTTTCCATCAGCAGCCTCAAAAGAAAACCACTCCCCAAAGCTGCAAAGACCCGTCCTCGCTCATATTCCGGCCCTCTGAAAGGGAAAGAGGAGAACCGTTAGCAGCCCAGATTCTGGGGGTGGGGGTAAGCAGAGGGAAGAGGAGGCAAAGAGTGAACCCGACAAGACGATGAGCTAATTCTAACCGGACTTTCGGCACCTCTCCCACCGGGGCTTCCGCGGGCCGACCAAGTTCACGGTTAATAGTTGGAGAGCTCCCCGGGATAAAGACCCCCGAGCCCAGCTCCCCCGAGGAAGGTCTACTCCAGCCTCTAGATTATCCCAATTAGGTGGAAAAATAGGCCCTTGGGGAGCCAGAATCAGACTCCCGAGCTGTACTTACCAGATGCTTGAATACAGGACCCAAGTCTGAACGCAACAAAAGCCGGTCTAAACCAAAGCATCCTTGGAACCCACAACAGGGCTCGCGCACTCCGCTCCCAGGGGATTAGTGATGTGATTAACTACAAAAAGCCTTCGAACTACGACTCCCAGAATTCCCCTTTCCATATTTCTGGGTCCTCTTTTTCCAAGTATCTGACTGCAAAGCAATGGCTTCTCCTCGTTATCGCATTCCAAGAGGTGACTTATGGGCTTCGCTTATGCCGGCTTTGAACCCAAAACTCAGTTATTTCACTTATCTCAGTGGAATTGGGGATCAGGAAGGGAAAGGTAAGGAGAGAGATATTAACACCATCTAAACTCTCCGTCAATCAGGGGACCTTTTGCCCCGCCCTCTTTCTTTCCCTGTCCCGCCCTTTTCCAAGAGTTAAATCCCAGTTTCCGGCGGCCGTCTTCCACCATTATCTGTGCTGAGACCGGAAAAGAACAGTTGAGAGACCCAAAGAAAGAGAAAACAGAAAGTTTCCTCTCGCTTCGGACTAATACTTTAGCAGAAAATGTAAAGTTCATGGCAGCGTTTGGAACTGAAATTAAGAAGGAAATAGAGGCCATTAGGTAGCGCAGTGAACAGAACGCCGGACCTGTAGTCAGGAAACCTGAATTCACTTTGAACCTCTGACACTAAATGGCTCTGTAACCCTGATACCTTAATGTGCTACATAAGTGCTTGCTATTGTTTTTATTACAAGAACGTTGAGCATTCTGACCCATCTGAAAAAAAAAAAATTATTCAAGTGCTGTCACAAGTCCCTGGGTGATAAAGGGAAGGCAAACTGATAATAGTAGTCAAAAAGCATTTATTGAGTGTAATTCCATGCCAGACACCGAACTAGGGTCACACACACACACACAAAAGAAAGGCAAAAATAGACAACCCTCAAAGAATTTACATTCTAATGCGGGAGACAGATATGAATATAATTAGGTTTGTATAAATCATATACAGAATATATGAGAGGTAATTTCAGAAAGAAAGGTCCTCTGCAAAAGATGAGATTTGACAGTTTTGAAGGAAGCCAAGGAAAATAGATGTGAGGAGGGAGAGTATTCTAGGCATGGGGCACAGCTGGCATAAAAGTGTAGAGAAGGAAGATAGAGAATTGTGTTGGAGGAATGATAGGTCAGTGTTGTTGGATGGTAGCAAAGAATTTGGAAAGGCAGGACAAAAAAAAAGGAATGAATAAGTGGAACCATTGAATGGAAGAGCCACAATAATTAATATATGCCAGAGGAGTGCCTGAAGGAAACCATCATTGAATGTATTACTAAAAAAATCCAGAGAGTAAAAAAGCCAACAACAAACTAATGAGGAAGAAAGCTGAACTAGGAAAGATTCTATTGAAGGAAAAACTGCTGGAGAGTAGGCCTGCCTTAGGAGTAATAAGCCACAGATTCTCTGTGATAGAATAGTGAATCTCATTTTTTTTCCTTCTGTGGGAAATCCTTTCAAAGAGAGGTATCTTGGGGAAGATTGAGTAGAGACAAATGAGTTAAATTAGATATATTAATTGCTCAATCACCTCTCCCAGTTCCCTTTTTGAAGTGCCAGAAAATGACACTTTGAATAAGCACAGATCACCTGGGAATTTTTTTAGGACCCAACATATATATCTCCAGGTTTTTCTTCTTATGGTAAAGACTGTCAGAAGAGTTACTTTCATTGGTCTTTTCTTTAAATAAAATTTCTGACTCCATAGCCTTTTCTCTCAATTTTTCATTCTTTTTTATATCTATATTCTTATTTAGTAAAATATTTTCCAAATATATATAAAACTTTTTTACATTACTATGTACTATTACTATGTACTGGATAAAGGATACATATCTAAAAAATGCTGACTGCATGCCATATGAGATCATCAGCTTGGGTGGGTATCCTTATATCAGAGGCATGTGTTATTCCTTTATTCATGTTTTCCAATCACATGTATCTCTTTATATGAGTGCCCTGAGAAAATGTGTCACCTATGTGTGTATTCCTACATAAAAGTTTCTCATGACCTGAGTTTACTATGTGTCTCTATGAATTTGTTCCCTGCGTGATCAAATTAGGTAAATAGTAGCTATCAAACTAATAATAATCATTATGATTATTATTACTATGTATCTATTGTCCCTACAGATGGAACAGTTAACCCCAGATTTATGAAGAAATTTTTTAATTTCTATTTTCATTACTATTCTATTTTATTAAATGCATTTGTTTAAAATTGTATCATATGGTCAACAAATAAAGGTAAGCATATCAGTGGAGTATGGTGAACTACAGATTTGAATGGATATAAACTTAATGAGTACCTTAAAGTTGGGTAATTTTGTCTCAGGGATACACTTTGCAAGCCAAGGTTGAACCTTATATTTTATAGGTACCATGAAATTATCCTTTGCTAGATCTCTTTCCCAATTTTTTGGCATCAAAAATTATTTAAATTGTTCAAGTTGGAGTTTTTTTTTTTTTTTTTAAATGGGGAGGTACACTGTAAATAATGAACCAGAGTACAAGATGTCATCAAATAAGTTTATTAGTGGGAAAGAAGATGGATTGTCTAGTGAAATTAAACAATACTTTATGGAGAGATCATATATTTCATTATTAACTTTGTGATGGGAAAAAAATATCCAAGAACATTTGCAGCATTTTGGGTTCAATGCCTATGACAAATTTATGTAGTAACTGTATGAGTGCTAGTTTGGAAAGAAGAGACTCAAACAGACCCTGTCACAATCCTCATCACTTCCACTCTCCACTCCTGCCAATATTCATTCTATTCAACTGCCAAAGTGATGTTCCTAAAGAGTAGGTCTGAATATTTCATATCAGTTTCCCCTACCCAATAAATTCTGGTGGCTCCTTATCACCATCTGGATCAGAATGTTAGAATCTGTTTTGGTATGCTCAACTCTGATAAATGAGCTTTCAATTCTTCTTGCCTGGAATCAGTCATTACTTCCTGGCCATTTCTATATCATTCTGGCATCAATAAATCTCTTCTATCTAACCCTTCCTCCTTCCTCTTTATATATTGTCTTCCCCTATCAGAATGTAAACCCCTTGAAGGTAAGGATAATCATACTTATAAAAGCAAATATAAATTTATATCTCTAACAGTATAGTACCCAATATATATATTAAGTGCTCAGTAAATGATTTACTTATCTTTATAATGAGAGATGTAGTCTAATTTCTAAAGGACCTTCCAGTTAAACTCTTTGACTTTCACTTTTGTCTTATAAATTATATTTTAAAAAAATCTTGTGTTTTTACAATTCTTTATTTGATTCAAGAGACTTCCACCTTTTTAAAATTTTGGTTCCATTAAGCATTTTAATTATCTTATTCTTGTCTAAGATCAGAAATTGTTGTGCTTTCTGACAAGGAAGAAAACCACATCTTTATTCATGTATTTCTTCATTTATTGATCAAACACTTGTGATATATTAAAAAGATAAAGGCCTGCCTCATGAAGTACTGACTTCCTTATTAACTCCAAGTCTTTAAAAAGAGGCTAGAAGAACATTTACTAGAAATTTTGTTCAGGGAAATTTCTATTTTAGGTAATATATTAGATGACCTCTGGGACCAAATGATTCTAATGTGCTTTTATGTATAAAGCATCATTCTAGACAACACTGTCAATCATTTAATGACAAGTGTGCTTCCAAAACTAAGAAAGGGTTGTGTGAACATAGGAGCTATACTCAGTAATTAAATATACTAGAGCTTCCAGACAATGGAATAATACATCTAATCAATCAGAAGAACTTCTGAAGTCCATGGCTACTTGACATAAAAGTGATACAAGTTATCCTTTGCAAGTAAACTTTAGCTAAACTTGAAGATTCCTGCAGTTGCTGAAACCAATTCTAACCAGTTCAAAAAGAGATGCAAATATCTTGCTTTTTGACTGATTGTGTTTACAGAAATCCTATTTTGATTTTGTTTCTTCCTTACCCCACAGTTAGCGGAAATACTTCAAATAGGTATCATTACCTCATTTTTTCCCACTCCCCTTTGAACAGGTAAGAACTTTTGTCTCTCTCCTCTAGCTTGCAAACTTCTTTGACAATAAATGCTTTTATTATTTTTTTTTATCTTTGTAAATTGTCTGGACACTGGACATTCCAGATGCCTTTTTTAGACTTATGATTTCAGCAGTTAACAAGGGGATTTTATGTATTTTTTTTATTATAACTTTTTATTGACAGAACATATGCCTAGGTAATTTTTTTTACAACATTATCCCTTGCACTCACTTCTGTTCCAACTTTTCCCTTCCCACTCTCCATCCCCTCTCCTAGATGGCAAGCAGTCTTATACATGTTAAATATGTTATAGTATATCCTACATACAATATATGTATGTAGAACCAAACAGTTCTCTTGTTGCACAGGGAGAATTGGATTCAGAAGGTAAAAAATAACCTGGGAAGAAAAACAGAAATGCAAACAGTTTACACTCATTTCCCAATGTTCCTTCTCTGGGTATAGCTGCTTCTGTCCATCATTGATCAATTGGAACTGAGTTAGATCTTCTCTTTGTTGAAGAAATCCACTTCCATCAGAATACATACTCTTACAATATCGTTGTTGAAGTATATAATGATCTTCTGGTTCTGCTCATTTCACTTAGTGTCAGTTCATGTTAAGTCTCTCCAAGCCTCTCTGTATTCATCCTGCTGGTCATTTCTTACAGAACAATAATATTCCATAACATTCATATACCACAATTTACCCAACCATTCTCCAATTGATGGTCATCCGTTCATTTTCCAGTTTCTAGGCACTACAAAAAGGGCTGCCACAAACATTTTGGCACATACAGATCCCTTTCCCTTCTTTAGTATTTCTTTGGAATATAAGTCCAGTAGTAGCACTGCTGGATCAAAGGGTTTGCACAGTTTGATAATTTTGGAGACATAATTCCAGATTGCTCTCCAGAATGGTTGGATTCGTTCACAACTCCACCAACAATGCATCAGTGTCCCAGTTTTCCCGCATCCCCTCCAACATTCATCATTATTTTTTCCTGTCATCTTAGCCAATCTGACAGGTATGTAGTGATATCTCAGAGTTGTCTTAATTTGCATTTCTCTGATCAATAGTGATTTGGAACACTCTTTCATATGAGTGGAAATAGTTTCAATTTCATCATCTGAAAATTGTTTATATCCTTTGACCATTTATCAATTGGTGAATGGCTTGATTTCTTATAAATTAGAGTCAATTATCTATATATTTTGGAAATGAGGCCTTTATCAGAACCTTTAACTGTGAAAATGTTTTCCCAGTTTGTTGCTTCCCTTTTAATTTTGTTTGCATTAGTTTTGTTTGTACAAAGGCTTTTTAATTTGATGTAATCAAAATTTTCTATTTGGTGATCAATAATGATCTCTAGTTCTTCTTTGATCACAAATTCCTTCCTCCTCCACAAGTCTGAGAAGTAAACTATCCATCCTATGTTCCTCTAATTTATTTATGATCTCATTCTTTATGCCTAAATCATGGACCCATTTTGATCTTATCTTGGTATATGGTGTTAAGTGTGGGTGTATGGGGATTTTATGTATTTTAATAGTTCAAAGAAAGAAACCATATTTCTAATTTCTCTAGAATCTTGGAATCTGCTGCTAGGATACTGAATTTTTATCTTATCTTGCCTGGAACCAGATCTTCATGCCACTTCCTGATCACTTCCATACCATGCCACTTCTACTCTGGTCTTATCTCCATTTTCTACTATGGAAATCTTGTACTCTACCAGTAGGACAATGCTGGGCAATGATATGTGATTTAAAAAAAAAAAAAAAACTTATTTTGTCCAGAAACAAGATTTCATGTCATTTTTTTCTAGTTGTCATTAATGTGTTGGAGCCCCACATTATACTAAAAATTCCTTGAGTGTAGGAAGTGTCTTACTTGCTTTTCTTTGTATCGCTAACATTTAGGACAAAAGCTTAAATGCTTGCTCTCTTCATGACTATCTTGTCTCTTGTCTATCTTTCTGCCTAGCTAGCTAGCTATCATAAACCAGAAATTCCCTGTCATACTTTTAAGACTGAAACAAAGTACCTTTTGTTGTATAAAACTATTCTGCTTGTGTGTTTGTTTTAATGTTGCCTGACATGTAAGGATGAGAAAAGATGAATTACCTCTATCTAACAAGATAATTAGCTCATTATTTACTCAATATCTGTAGATTGAAGGTTCTTAATCTTTTTGTTAATTTCTTTTGGCAGTGTCACATAGTCTATGGATTCCTCAAAATAATATTTTTAAATGTATAAAATAAAATATATAGGATTAAAAAGAAAACCAAATATTAGTGACAATAAAAATGTAGGTAGGGGTTTTTTTCCCATCCAAATTTACTGATTTCTTGAAATCAATACACAGACTTCAGATTTAGAACCCCCAGCAACTAGTTTCTAGTCATCTTTCTGAGCCAAAAATAATTATCAGAAATAGATACTTTATGACTTTGTGGCACATGTTGTAATTTTTAATATGGGAAGATGTCTGACTTCATCTTTTCTGTTCCTAAGAAAAAGCATGAGGTTTCCACATAAAGTTACTTTAAATTGAGATATAAGGAGGAAAGAAGAAAAGATATACACTACTTCCTAAGAGAACTAGAAAGTTTCTGAGGAAGGAAAAAGTCAGGTAACATAAAAGAGTCATTGAATAAGACTAAATAAAACTGAATATTCCAATGTGGATTATCTGTAGTTGAAGGCCTAGATATAGATGATTCTATCTACAAGCCTGAGATCAAATAGCTTTTATGGTTCAAATATGCTTTCTCTGACTGTATGTGAGTGCATGTGTGTGTGTGTGTGTATGTGTGTGTATTATAACTTGATCATTGTGTAGAGGAAGATATGGAACAGAAAAGGGTAAGTCTGTATCATTCCAGTATGGAATATCAAGCCATTTGAGGCCATGTGGCACAGCAGATAGAGCAAAAAGAAAATCAGACTTAAATCCATACTCTGCCTCACACACCTGTTACCTATCTGACTCTAGGCAGTTCATTAACTTGTTTACTTCATTTTCTAATTGTAAAAATGAAGATAATAATAGTATCTATCTGTCTGGGTTATTATGGGGATTATTGTTATTATTATGGATTTTAAACAGGCCCTGTTTTTGCTATATCACTATAACCAGTTCACTTTGAATATACGTGCCAGAGATGCTTTAATTTTACGGTTCTGAAGACTATATATGTAGGGGTTCAGTGTAGGAGCCACCACTGAGAACATAATTGAGGCTACAAGATCTCCACTTCTTCCTTGAACCTCAGTCTGACCTAGGGGCTGTATATAAACAATAATTAATGTTCCATAGAAAAGCATGACCACAGCTAAATGAGATCCACATGTGGCAAGTGCCTTGTGCAAACCCCCAGTAGCTCGGACTCCATTTACTGCAGCTCCAATGAAGACATAGGAGATGACAATACAAGCAGCAGGCAAGATGATGTCTGCACTACCCTCAACTAGGGCTATTATATAGTTGAGGGAGGTGTCAGAACAGGCAAGCTGCAGTAAAGGATAGACATCACAATAGAAGTGTGGGATATCACGACTACTGCAGAAGGTGAGCCTTGCAATGAGGACTGTATGGAGCAGGGAATGGAGAGTTGTGCCAACCCAGACTCCACCAATGAGCATTATGCAACGTGGTAGTGTCACCACAGTAGCATAATGCAGAGGTCGGCAAACAGCAACATAACGGTCCCATGCCATGACTGCCAACACTACTCACATTGCCCGCCATCAGGAAGAAGAAGACCTGAGTCAGGCAGGCTGTGTGGCTGATGGACTGGTCTCCAGTAAATAGAGAATAAAGGAGTCTGGGAACTGTGGTAGAGGTGAAGCACAGGTCTCCCAAGGACAGGTTGATCAAGAGGATATACATGGGAGTATGGAGATGTGAGTCTGAACTGACAGCCATAAGAATCAACAGATTTCCCAGGATTGCTGCTAGGTACACAATCAGGAATAGTATGAAAAGAAAATCTTGATGGCTGGAGAAGGCCAAAAGGAAGAACTCAGAGACATCAGTCTGGTTCCCCACTGTGACATTACTGTTGGATCTGAGCCTGGGTTGAAGAAGGGAAAAATAGGATCAGTGATATTTCTATAGTTATTTTTAAAAAAAATTAAATTCTCCTTCAAGAACCATTGAAGAAATTTAAAATATTCTTCTTCATCCTTTAAAGATCAATTCCAAAGAGGAGATATAAAAGTGTTAACTTTTAAAATATCATTGAAATAACCTCTCTGGGCAACTGATGACAGTAATAAATGATGACCACTGAGTACTTTAAGACTTATAAAGCACTGCATTTTGTTTCCTTTTCATTTTTTTAAACTTTTTGATCTGATTTTTCTTGTGCAGCAAAATCATTGTATAAATATGTATGCCTATTTTGGATTCAACATATATTTTTGCCATGCTTAACATATATTGGATTACATGCCATCTAAGAGAGGGGAATGGGAAGAAGGGGAGGAAAATTGGAACACAAGGTTTTTCAAGGGTCAGTGTTGGAAAAATTATCCTTCACATGTTTTGAAAATAAATAAAAAATCAATAAAAAAGAAAGATTTACAAAGCACTATACACACACACACACACACACAACACACAAAACAACAACACATGGTTGTGTGTGTGTGTGTGTGTGTGTGTGTGTGTGTGTGTGTGTGATCTCTTAGGAACATAAGAGTCCTATAATATAAAGGGCTGAAACTATTGAGTCCATGCACTAAGGTTCAGACAAGCAAGCACTTAAGGCTAATTACTCTAATTTGTCTAAGTATTGTCTAAGGACAATACTCTGTTAGCATTTGCTTGGAAAATGGCCAGTCCCACTATTCTGTGCTGGCTCAATCTGTTGGTGTACAGAGAGATTGAGAGGAGGGATTAGAGAGTGGAGTAAGACAAGCCAGAGGGACTCCTGGCCAGATTCCTGTGGCTATTCCTCTCACTTCGACAAAGAGTAAAGACTAAGGACTTTCCTTATCCTGACTCCGGCTGATTCTAAGGTATCCAGGATGCTAATGCGGTCATCACACTATACGGATTTGTTACATGCTTGAGTATTGTAATAAAAGTATTAGAAAGCCACTGTTGTATACTTTGTTTCCCCTATAGTATATAGTACAATACAGTCTCACCCCTTACCTCTTGAAGGGAATGCTGTTACCCACATCATCTCCCAGAATGTCACCCTAAACTTACATCCCAACTTACCTTTGGAAAAAACCTTCCTCTTCCTCCTTTTTAGCTTTCTCTAGAATAGTTATCTTGTAAAGAAATGCTTTAGACAGCAAGACAATACTCACAGACAAGACTTAGAAACCTGCTGGGGTGAACAGCTAAGTGGTTCAGTGGAGAGAGCACTGGGAGGCCTGTAGTCAAGAGAACTTCAGCTCAAATCCTGCCTCAGAAATTTATTAGCTGTGTGATCTCAGACAAGTTATTTAATCCCTGTCTGCCTCACTTTCCCCAGTAAAGTGAGGATAATAATAATACCTATCTCCTAGGGCTGTTGTAGGGATCAAATGAGATAATAGTAGCACATAGTAGGTGCTAAATAAATGCTTATCTTCTTGTTCCCTCACCCAAAGCTATTGTTCAGTGATGCTTATAGAGGGATGTTCTAGGGGGCAGTGAGGAACTAGGAATAAGCATCCTCCTCCTTCTCTTGGCTCACTGCTTTGGAGGCATAAAAGTATATCCAGTAATGGAGATGGTGACTATGGATTCAGTGACTGGGGAGGTCCCAGATTTCCACCCACTCCAAGAATATAAATGAAAGGTGAGGAAGAGGCCTGGGAAAAATGCATTTTTTTTTAATAACACAGGCATGGTGAGTCAAAGAGAGAGAAAAACATGTTTATGTAGGCACTGAAATTTTCAAACACAAGTCTTAAGAGAGTAGGCAGTAGAAGAAGAGGAAGAGGAAGAAGAGGAGCAGAAACTTTCTAAGCAATATCTAGGAGAGTAGATTATTCTCTTAAGTGTTCTCTTCTTCCTACATCTGGCCTTAGGTCAGATGTTAATCACCCCCAAAATGGGAGTAGAAGAGAATGCTTGGGCCCACTTTTTCCCTCTGATTCAATGTAGGAGGCTGTTAGCTGATAGAAAAGGATAAGTCATCTGTTATGGAAATACATACCTTCCTTTCATCTCCCTCTTTTTTACCTGGTATACCTAAGAAAACAAAAACAATTCCCCCCCACCTCCACTATTTGTTGTTCTTAACTTTCTTCATCAGCATTAAAGCCTTCTGCATTGTGTTTTCCTGTATATTTTTCATAAGACTGTGTGAAACTTTGATATTCTTGCTTATTTATGTTTCCTCTTTCTCTTCAGTATGCATTTTAAAAATCCAAGACTGTTGTTTTTCGTATATATCCACATTAGTTTCTTTGCACAATTTCTCATATTCTTCCTCACTGGCATTGTTTCTCTGTCCAGAATTAAAATATGTTTTCCTCTCTCAATTTGACATCTATAGAAGACAGGTCCTACTTTGGTAGATACCTTTTTTCCCAATCAATCAATACACATTTAGTAATCATCTGCTGTATGCCAGCCATTGTGCTAAGAACTAAGATTTTCAAATCTTGGGTGCGTGTCAGATTGAATTCCTTCTTTCCTCTAACTCTGATTTTAATGTGGAATAGTTATTTCTTATCACTATCATTCCCACCCGAGAAACCAGGTCCTCCTAATTAGCAAAAATCAAGACCAGAATAGACATTCTCTTTGTTGGTTATTCTACTTTTTAAAGGAGAAATTATTATGTTTATTCCTTATTAATTATTCTGATCTGAACAGAAGAGTTTCAACAGATCTATCTCCTCTCTTTAATATATTATGATGAAAAATTTGTTTCTGTTTCCGTCATTACTGATTTCCACCTAAATGTCATTATGTCTCCCTCATCATTATTGTATATCCTCTTAATAAACAATATTCCTCTTTCCTATTGTCTTTTATATATTTTGCTCTTTTTCAACAAAAAAGATATAGAATAGCTGTCTACTATATTTTAAAAATGTCAATCATGTCAAATTTGCCTCTTTGTGTTAGCATCTTTTGAGAGAGACAATAATATAGCAATAATCTCTACAAATCCTTATCTGCTAATTGGGACCATGGGAAATCTAGATGCAGATGAGTCAGAAAACTATCTGCTCATTTCTTCCTAAGACAATACTAAACCATAAGCAGCCTCCTAAGGCAAGGTGTAAGAAGAAGAAAACACTTAAGAGAATTTTTTTTTTATACTCTCCATTCCTTCTGACCCCATAATTCATGGCTAGAGGTAGTTCCTTGACCTCTGTCATTTTCCAATAGGACCCAACTGAATTTCACCCACTTTCTTCCTAAGAGAGGCCAGATGAATCTTAATTATTTCTGCTGGACATCATGGATAAAGCAGAAGCCATACAATTTCACTCACCTTTGAAAGGGTGTTTCTGTCCTTCCATATGTCTTCAGAATAATACTCTGATCCCAGTAGTGATCCATCTGGAGAAACCTGTTTATGGCCACTTTCTCAGTAGCTACAGTTACAAAAATTGGAGGTTTTCAAACAAGACAAGAAGAAAGAAATTGGTGAAAGAAAAAGATCCCCATCATCTATTACTTCCTTGTTTATCATATTTAGTGATTTGGGACTTATCGATTCATCCTGGGGTGAAATTTCTTTTCAGGTACTTTCATTTAGATCTCTCTGAGGGCTCACTCTTATTATTTTCTCTTATCACTCTCCAGGGTTTACTTTTCGTTATGCTCTCATCTCCCCAGTGTCCTCATTGTTTGAACAGGAGAATATCAGACATCTCTGGGGTACACTCAGTTGGGGTCCAAGATTTCTTGACAGAAAGCCTCATCTCCCATTCAAAAGAAAAAAATTCAGTCCTGGAATGACTGCCTTATTATTTCTTTTCTGAAGTAACTCAAGTATCAGTATGCTAGTTTATTGTTATTTTTTAAAATGCTCCCTTGTACCAGCTTCTCATTTTTATTCTTTATGTCTATTTTAAGGCATTTATTTTATATAGCAAATGGTTGGATTTTATTTTTTATATATTCTGACATTTTTTTATTTTATTGAATTGAATATTAATTCACTAACTTTGGGGATTATGAAAATTAGGCTTATGATTTTCTCCATTTATTGATTGTGTATGTGTGTGGTGTGTGTGTGAGTGTGTGTTTTATTCTTTTCCTCCTTTAAATCAGCACTTGGTCCCTGTCACTGGTTTTATTTAAATTATTTTGATGCTAATCTACTCCCACAAGTTCTCTCAAATTACTGTTTACCTGCCCCATTGTAAAGTTATTTGAACTTACTTATATTGTTATTTTTATTCATTTATTTGTTCATTCATTCATCTATTTCTTTGCCTCTTTTTCTCATTTTGGGGGGTAAGACTCAACCCCATTCTTCTCCATTGCTGTTCTTTTCAGTCACAACATCATTCTTCTTGGCAGAAAAAAAATTGTAGAAAATAAGAAAGAGGTAGATTTGTCTTCTCTCTTTTCTGAATTCATTGTTTCATCATATACTCCTTTGATTCCTTTCTTTTCCTGAACATAATTTAAAACCAATTTTTAAAGCCTTAGCTTTCCTTATTAAGATATGGAGTATTTAATTTCATCATCTACTACCTGCTCTTTGATCTTTGGTATAAGTATAACATTAAGGAATTGCTGCTGGATCTAAATGTTCTCTACTGACATATATATATATTTTGAACCAAAATCAGTCCTTTGAAACTTAGCCTCTAATAAGGATGCATAGAATCCTTGTTCTCAAAATTGGGATTATCAAAGCCAATTATATTATGCCAAAGGATGATTTTATATGTAACTTTAATTGTAGCTTACATCTAGGGTTTTCCCAAAATTGGAAGCACAGAAAGGTATTCATTACAAAAAGTGAATCAAGTATTGAACAAATGTTATTCACACAAAAATTATACATGCAAAATAAATGCTAATCATAAAAGATTTGTAGTAGTCATTAACAGAACATCTTAAAATATAATTTAACAATTTAATATAATTCTGGTCATAATGTGCTAAGAGGATGATGCTTAAATTTCTACAGAATATACAAAAATATTTTGATCTATTTGTAGCCTTCCTTTATAGAAGCCTTGATTTTTAAGAAGTAATTCTCCACTTATCATCAATAGGTTTATTGGGTTTTGATTCCAACAAACTATATACTCTCTCATCTTAGACACTTACTCCCTTGACCGTCTGCCCCATACTCTTTACTTTTCAGTTTCCTTTTGTGGGTTATCTATCCCAATTTGATTGTAAGCTATTTAAGATCAAGAGCTATCTTTCTTTTTCTTATTTGTATCCCTAGTATTTAGCCTTGTAGCATTTAATACATATCTATTGAATTGAATTGAGTCTCCTTTAAACAAATTCATAGAGATATAGTCATAATCAACATGGACAACATATATGCTTCATACAATTCAGTTAATTTCTGCTTTGTTTGAATGATTTCTGGTAACATTTACCATTAAGAATGGACAAACATGAGCTTAACCTTTTATCAGTGGTCATTTTCTCCATTTGTCAGAGAATGCTTCCTTCCCTCCATTGAACTTTAATCTAATAGAAGTTAGGACCTCTGGACCTCTTGAAGATTGTTTTGAAGCCCAGAAATATCCATCTTGGGGATAAAATAATATTTTATTTATTATTTTTAATTAATAATTAATTAATTAATTAATAATTAACATTTAAAATATATTTTAATAAGAACAAGAAAGAATAAACACTGACCTGGCTTGCTTGAACAAGAATACATTTTATATGACATGTACTCACATATTCATCAAAACTAAGATTAGGGCTGAGTAAACTGCTCCTTTCCTACTCCAGTCTTGGAAAGTAGAACTAAATAATCCTAATATAATTCAAAATTAGAATCAAATAGAGTACTAACAGAAAAAACCCATATGTAAAATCTTTTATATACTAATTGATTGAACAAGCTCTTCTGACTAATATCTCAACATACAAGCCATTTACTCTGAGCCACACATATTCATAAGCTAACTTCAAAGGTTCCACAAGATCAACTAGAATCCATAATGTTAACATTGAAGATACTTCATGTTGTGGATCCTAGAAGCCTTGCTACATGAGTCTTTTTTTGTGTGTGATTGGCTGTCCTTTTATTTTTTAAAATTTTATTATTTTTTATTATAGCTTTTTATTTTCAAAACATATGCATGGATAATTTTTCAACATTGATTCTTGTAAAATCTTGAAATCCAAATTTTTCCCTCCCTTTTCCCAACTCCCTTCCCTATAACAAGTAATCCAATATATGTTAAACATGTTAAATATGTAAATTAAATCTAATATATGTATACATATTTATACAATTATCATGCTGCACAAGAAAAATCAGATCAAAAAGGAAAAAAAAAAGAAAAAAAAAAGAAAATGCAAGTAAACAACAAAAAAGGTGAAAATGCTATGTTGTGATCCATATTCAGTTCCCACGATCCTTTCTCTGGATGTACATATCTCTCTTCATCACAATATCATTGAAACGGGGCTCAATCATCTCATTGTTGAAAAGAACCATGAACATCAGAATTGATCTTTATATAATCTTGTTGTTGCCATGTACAATAATCTCCTGCTTCTGTTCATTTCATTTAGCATCAGTTCATGTAAATCTCTCCAGGACTCCCTGAAATCATCCTGCTGATAGTTCCTTATAGAATAATAATATTCCATAATATTCAGATACCATAACTTATTTAGCCATTCTCCAAATAATGAACATCCATTCAGTTTCTAGTTTCTTGCCAATACAAAAAGGGCTGCCATAAACATTTTTGCACATGTGGGTTCTTTTCCCTGCATTAAGATCTCTTTGGGATATAAGTCCAGTAGAAACACTGCTGGATAAAAGAGTATACTACATATTTTGATAGTCCTTTGGGCATAGTTCCAAATTGCTCTCCAGAATGGTTGGATCAGTTCACAACTTCACCAACAATGTATTCATGTCCCAGTTTTCCTACATCCCCTCCAACATTCATCATTACCTTTTCCTGTCATCTTAGCCCATCTGAGAGGTGTATAGTGGTACCTCAGAGTTGACTTAACTTGCCTTTTTCTGATCAATAGTGATTTCGAGCACCTTTTCATATGACTAGAAATGTTTTCAATTTCTTTATCTGAAAATTGTTTGTTCATATCCATTGACCATTTATCAATTGGAGAATGGCTTTAATTCTTTTAAATTTGAGTCAATTTTCTATATATTGTAGAAATGAGGCCCATCAGAACCCTTGAATGTAAAAAAAAAAATTCCCAGTTTACTGCTTGTCTTTTAATTTTGTCTCCATTTGTTTTGTTTATTAAAAAAAATCTTTTTAACTTAATATAACCAAAATTATCCATTTTATATTGATTAATGTACTCCAGTTCTTTTTTGGCCACAAATTGCTTCCTTCTTCACAAATCTGAGAGGCAAAGTATCCTTTGTTTTTCTAATTTGCTTATAATATCACTTTATGTTTAAATCATGAACCCATTTCAACTTCATCCTGGAATAGTGTTAGGAGTACTTATGCCTATCAATGCCTACTTTCTGCCATACTAATTTTCAATTTTCCCAGCAGTTTTTGTCAAAGAGTGAGTATTTAATGCCAAAATCTGGGGTCTTTGGGTTTGTCAAACACTAGGTTACTATAGTCATTGACTATTTTGTCAACTTATTAGGAATGATTCTAGTTTGTTTCCATTACATATGATATTTGCTGATGGTTTTAAATAGATGCTACTGTTCATTTTAAAGAAAACTCCATTTATTCCTATACTCTCTAGTGTTTTTAATAGTAATGGGTGTTGGATTTTGTCAAATGGTTTTTCTGCATTAATTGAGATAATCATATGATTTTTCTTAGTTGGTTATTGATGTAGTCAATTATATTAATAGTTTTCCCAATATTGAAACAGACCTGCATTCCTGGTATAAATCCTACTTGGTCGTGGTATATTATCTTGGGGATAACTTGCTATAATATCTTTGCTAATGTTTTATTTAAGATTTTTGCATCAATATTCATTAGAAAAATTGGTCTATAATTTTCTTTCTCTGTTTGAACCTACTTCTTGTTTAGGTAGCAGCACTATATTCATGTCATCAAAGGAATTTGGTAGGATTTCTTCTTTCCCTATTTTTTCATATAGTTTGCCTAGTATTGGAATTATTTGTTCTTAAATTTAAATGTTTGGTAGAATCCACATGTTAATCCATTTTGCCCTAGAGGTTTTTTCTTAGGGTTTTGTTCAATTCCTTTTTTCTAAAATGGAACTATTTAAGTAATTTGTTTCTGCTTCTCTTAATCTGGGCAATCTATATTTTTGTAACTATTCCTTCATTTCACTTAAATTATCAGATTTGTTGTCATATAGTTGGGCAAAATAACTCCTAATTATTGCTCTAATTTCCTGTTCATTGGTGAAAAGTTCTCCCTTTTCATTTTTGAGACTAACAATTTGATTTTCTTCTTTCCTTTTTCTAATCAAATTAACTAAAGATTTATCTATTTTGTTGGTTTTTTTCATAAAGCCAGTTGTAGTGTTCTGGTTGGTTTTCTGAAGGTCTATGGACTAGCCTTTGTTTCAGCAAAGCAATCATCATGAAAATAGCCAGGTGTTAAAGTCCAAATTCTTTATTGTCTCCTTGCCTGGGGCCAGGGCTAGCTTGGTGTCAGTGGAGGAAATGCAGGAGGACAGGCCAGCCACCATGGTGGTGTGAGATGGAATGAATCTGTCTCTAAGTCTAAGGGCTTGTGCTCCAGCCACCACAAAGGTTGGAAATGGAACAAATGTGTCTCTGAGGCTGATCCTGACTGAGTTTGTCCCAGTTTATATGTTCTATTATAATTAGATCATTTACAGTATACTGAGTATAAACCAATCATTATATCAATAGGGAACCATTATTTGTGGTAAGATTAAATCAATCATACTGAACTAGAGAACTATTAATCACCTTGTTAAACTAGATAACCATTGTCTTATCAATTCCACTTAGCACCTTGTAAGAATCCTTGTTTCAAGTACAGAATTCTGGCCCATAACATCTCCCACTTTCTTTTGTTTTAGAACATAGATGGTCATGCCTTCCCTGACTTCTCAGAAAGGGAGATGAAAACATCAAAGGAAAATGGGGAATCAAACCAAATTAGTGGGTTTCTGAAAGAGTCTCACTTGAAATAGGCATGCATAAATCTAATAATATGGGAAGTATAGCAATATAATACAGGCTAGTAGTGATGTAACAAACAACATGAATCAACATGAGGAATTATACATGTCCATAAGTCCTAGAAATAATACAAAACCAATCTATTGTCCATTACTTCATGTGTCAGGGAATCCAATGATTCCTGCAGATTTTGAAGTCCTATATCAGTCTTATCATGTCTCAGGGAATCCAATGATTCCTACTGGTTTTGAAGTTCTGCAATAGTCTTATCAACAATTTTTCATCTCAGGGAATCCAATGATTCTTGTGGATTTTTAAGTTCTGTAACAGTCTCATTATCAGCCATGCTCTTTCAGTGTCAGATGTTTCTTAGGTCTTCTCCTTTGTTTTGAGTTTTTTTTTTTTCCCTTTTTCTGTCTTTCTCCAATGGACAAGGAGAATACAGCTTGTTGGCACCCATCTGATTCCTTCTCCATCTGTAGAGATACAAGCAAACCTTTTCCCCCCAAGCAGTTAGCCTATCTGGTCCCTTCTATTCATCATTCCTGGATCTCTCCACATCACCTGGCAATTATATTGGAGCTGCTTACACTAGACACTGCTCTTCTTTGTGGTTAAAAAGCCAGTATTCCCCCTCAATTGAAATCCATTTCTTCTATCTGATTGCTTTTCAGCTGATTGATCATATCAGAGTACTGAAGTTCTAAAGACTCTCTTGGTGTAACCTTGGCTGTCATCATGCCTCATTTGTTTTTTTGTTTGCTGTGTTGGAGCTGGGCCCCACCTTTCATTTCCCTGGGTCAATCTACATTCTGATGCTTAATGGAAGCCTCTGTTGCATTGTGGACATGGGGTTTTGAGTCTTGTGCTCTCACACTGTCCTCTCACTCTATCTCTATGCCATCACTGAGCTTTTAGATGGCCTACTTTACTACACTGAATGCAATGATAAGTCTCTCTGCAAGTCCCTTGCCAAAAGGCACCCCATCTTCCCATGTTCTGCATCATAGCCTGGGTAGAAAAGGCATTTGTGCCCACTGTGGCACAACATCTTATGATCTCCTCTAAAGGAGCATCTTGTGTAGTCCCAGTATAATTCTTCTACAAATCTCATTAGCATTTTCTTTAGCAAGTTGTTTTATCATTATTGCTGTAGGTGCACTTTTTCCAATAGCTCTTGTGACAGCTGTCTGCAGACATCCCACAAAATCAGCAAAGGATTCATTTGGACCTTGTTCTATTTTCATGAAGGCTTCCCTTCTATCTTGTCTCCCTAGGAGGATGACCCATGCTTTGATAGCAGCAGCAATTTGTTCATATGCTATCAAAGAGTAATTAATCTGTGCTAAAGCATCTGCATACTGACCTTTACCTGCTAGTTGATCAAAGGTGACTTGTATATTAATTCCAGTTTCCTTATTTCATTGGGCTTGTATTCTACATAGTTCACTGTACTCCAAAAGCCACAACAAGTTTTGTCCAGGTTCTAAACATGTCCTTGCTATAGATTTCCAATCACTAGGAGTTAAAATTTCATAAGCCAAATTCTCTAATATCATCTTAACATAAGATGATGCAGCCCCATAAAGAGTGCAATCCTTTTTCAAATCCTTTATACTTTCCAGATAAAAAAGACTGTATCTTCTCCTTTCTTGACCTGAAGAGTCAAACTCTTGAGTAACAGGGTATGCATTTATTTTTAAATCAGATATATTCTGTCCTTCTTTTTTAGCTTTAATGAGTGCCTTTTGTAATCATGGCATAGGTTGCTTCATAAAAGTGGTGCTGATTGTGTTATTGCTCCTCCCCCTCCTCCTTTTCCCTCCACCCATGAAGGGTTAATTGATGGGGGTAGGTCAGGGGTTAGGGAATGCCCTAATGGCTCCTTTTGTGAATCACCACATCCCTTAATTTCATCAGAATTGTACTTAGCTTCTTTCTTGTCTAATTCTTCATCCTTTTTACCTAGTTTGTCAGCATCCTTCCTCTCCTGTTCTTTCTTCTTTTTTTTCTTATTCTAATACTTATATAATTCTTTAAAGCCAATTGTATTAGGTTATATGTATAAAATGTTTCTTTAGGAATTGAATCAGGGCCATTATCATTGTAATATTCACTTAGTTGCTCTCCTACTAATTTCCACTTGTCTGGCTCTAATTCTTCTTCCTTTGAGAACCAAGGAGATGTGTATTATAATGTTTTTTAAAAGTCCAATAAGCTTTCAAGTAACAATTAAGCTTTGATTTTTTTATCCGTCTAACCATGCTTTCTGTACATTTTCCTTGAGATGGAAAAGGTTCCTTTCTAAAAATTTGTCCCATTTCAGCTGAAATACTAGTTTAACCCTTAACAAAGTTTCCTTCCTGTCTATTTGTGTACTTATCTTAATTTCTGGGTCACAGGGACTTTTTCACTGAACTCAGGATCATGTCAGTCTGGATTTAAATCCTTAGAACCACGTTTCGACGACAAAATGTAGTGTTCTGGTTGGTTTTCTAGAGATCTCTTTCATTTCAGCAAAGTAATTACCATGAGAATAGCCAGGTGTTAAAGTCCAAATTCCTCATTGTCTCTTTGCCTGGAGCCCGGGCTAGCTTGTCTCAGTGAATGAAATGCAGGAGGACAGGTCAGCTACCACAGTGGTATGAGATGGAACAAATCTATCTCTGAGTCCAAGGGCTTGTGCTCCACCCTCCAGCCACCACAAAGGTGGGAAATGGAATGAATGTGTCTCTGAGTCCAATTCTGAGTTTGTCTCAGTTTATATGTTCTATTATAATTAGATCATTTACAGTATACTGAGTATAAACCAATCATTATATCAATAGGGAACCATTATTTGTGGTAAGATTAAATCAATCATAATAGAGAACTATTAATCACCATGTTAAACTAGATAACCATTGTATTATCAATTCCACTTAGTTAGCATCTTGTAAGAATCCTTGTTTCAAGTATAGAGCTCTGGCCCATAATAGCCAACACTTACTTTTGTTTATTAATTCAATAGTTTTCTTACTTTAAATTTTATTAAACTCCCCTATTTTCAGAATTTCAAATTTCGTGTGTATATATATATATATATATATATATATATTTGGGGGGGTTAATTTGTTTTTTCTAGCATTTTTAGTTGCATGCCCAATTAATTTATCTTCTCTTTCTCTATTTTATGCAAGTAAGCATCTAGAGATATAAAACTTCCCCTAAGAACTGCCTTGGCTGCATCTCATAAATTTTGGTATGTTGGCTCTGTCATTTTCTGGGATGAAGATATTGATTGTGTCCATGATTTGTTGTTTCACCTACTCATACTTTAGAATTAGATTATTTAGTTTCCAATTAATTTTTGGGCTATTTTCCCTTGGCTTTTTATTGCATCATGATCTGAAAAAAATGGCTTTACAATTTCTGCCTTTCTGCATTTGATTTTGAGGGTTTTATTCCCTAATACATGGTCAATTTTTGTGTAGTTCCTGTACCATTGAGAAAAAATGTACATTCCTGTCTATCTCCATTCAATTTTCTCCAAGGTCCATCATATCTAATTTTTCTAGAATTCTGTTTATCTATCTAATCTTAAATAATATTATATCTAATCATAATTCATTAAATAACACCATTTGGATCATCCTCAGTTGATGTCAGGTTGAAACATTATTGGACCTTGTTATGTAAGTCTGCATTTTAATGGTGTCCCCAGGCCCCCACCCTGGGGACCCCCAAATTAAAAACTACCTAATGCCGTTTTCTTTTTTATTTATTTTGTGATTTGATTTATCTAGTTCTGAGAGAGCAAGATTGAGATCCTCCATTAGTATAGTTTTGCTGTTTAATTCTTCTTGAAACTCTCTTAATTTCTTTAGGAATTTGGATGCTATATCACTTGGTGCATAGATATTTAGTATTGCTATTACTTCATTATAGTATCCTTTAGCAAAATTTTGTTTTCTTCCTAATCTCTTTCAATTAGATCTCTTTTTGCTTTTGCTTGATCTAACATCAGGATCACTACTCCTGCTTTTTTCACTTCAGTTGAAGCATAATAGATTCTGCTCCAGCCTTTTACCTTTACTCTGAATGTATAATTCTGCTTTAAATGTGTTTCTTGTAGGATTCTGGCTTTTAATTCAGTCTTTCTGCTTCCATTTCATGGGAGAGTTCATCCCATTCACATTCACAATTAAAATTACTAACTCTGTATTTCCCACCTTCTTATTTTTAACAAGTTATACTTTTCTTTTTCCTTTTCCCTTTTTCCTCCTCCTCAATATTTTGCTTCTGACTACTATCTCCCACAAACAGCCCTCCCATTTTATAGTCCTTCCTCCTTTCCTCTACCTTTCCCTTTCTATTTCTGTTTTCCTTCTATTAGCCTCCCTCTTTCTTCTCCCCCTTCTTTCTCTCCTATTTCCCTATAGGCTGAGACAAGCTACTCTGTGAAGCTAAATGTATCTGATATTCTCTCTTTGAGCCAAATCTGATGAGAGTAAGATTGACACAATGCTCTTCCCCTTTCCTTCTTTCCCTCAGTTGTAATAGGTCTTTTTGCCTCATTATGAGATGTAATTTACTCCATTTTAACTTCATTTTCTTCTTCTTTCAGGAGAATCACCTTTCCTCCTCGAGTTTCTTTTTTATATCATTGCAATAAAATCAAATTATACCTGCACCCTCTAAGTATACCCATAACAGAGATACAGATTTCAAGAGTCAAACATCTTCCCATATAGGAATATAAGCTTTTTAAATTTTAAAAGAAAGTTCTTTTTCTCTTTTTAAAAAAAATTATGCTTCTCTTGAGTTCTGTATTTGAAGATCAAATTTTCTGTTCAGCTCTGGTCTTTTCATCAGAAATAATTGAAATTCACCTGTTTCATTGAATGTCCATCTTTTTACTTGAAAGATGGCGATTATTTTGCAGGTAGTTGATAATTGGCTTCAATTCAGGTTCCTTTGCCTTTCAGAATATTAAATTCCAGGCCCTTCAATCATATAAAATGGAAGCTGCTAGGTCCTGGGTTGTGGCTCCTCTATGTTTGAATTGTTTCGTTCTGGCTGCTTGCAATATATTCTCCTTGATTGGATAATTTTGAAATTTAAATAAGTTGTCTCTTGGAGGTTTCATTTTGGGTTCTCTTTCAGGAGGTGATTGGTGAATTCTATCAGTGGCTATTTTACCTTCTGGTTCCAGGATATCAGGGAAGTTTTCCTTGATGATTTCCTGAAAGATAATGTCTAAGCTCTTTTTTTCATTATGGTTTTCAGGAAATCCAATAATTCTTAGATTGTTTCTCCTAGCTCTATTTTACAGGGAAGTTGTTTTTCCAATGAAGTATTTTCTTCAGTTAGCTTTTTTATTTCCTTTTTCATTTGGCCAATTGAACTTTTAAATGAGATATTTTGTTCATTGGATTTTTTTTTTCCATTTCACCAATTCTATTTTTCAACAAATTGTTTTTTTTTCCTGTCTATTTTGTAAGGAGTTATATGCTTTCACTATATCTATTTTTACAAATTTTTTTCAGATAATTTCTATTTTTCATTTTCTAAATTCTCTTACAAAGTTCTCATTTATTTTCCCTATTTTTCTTCTATCTCTCTTTTAAAATCCTTTTTGAATTCTTCTAAGAGAATCTTGTGAGATACAGACCAATTCATATTACCCTTTGGGGCTTCATCTGGACATGATTTTCCTTTAGGATCCTCAGGGTTTGAAGTCAGTTCTTCTCTTTCTCCATAAAAAAACTATTTCTGGTCAGAGTTATTTGGGGGATTTTTTTGCTCATTAAAAAAAAAAAAGTTGAGGTCTACTCTTAGGGCTAAAAAGAGATTGTCCCAAGTTTCCTGTACAGGCAACAGCAGCTTTAGGTTATCCTAGGATAGTGATGGGTAGGTGTGGCCATGTCTCACATTATTCTGGGATTCAGAGGCTCACTATTTGCCTTTTTATTTGCCTTGGACAGCTCAGAATTAATCTGCTGATCCACTGATTTATAACTAGGACAGAGTAGCCCATAGCTGCTGTATTTTGACCAAGAGCCTTCCAGTAGATTTCCCCAGAGCATGGATGTCACACCACCCTGGCTCCCTGACCTAGACCTGCACTCGGCCTGCCTTCTCCCATGCCTGATTGGAACAGACCTTTTCTGAAGTTCTTCCAAGATATCTTCTGCTGGAAATTTGTTATACTCCAAATATTTGTATATTTTGTTATTCCAAAACCAGTGCTGGAATATACCTTTAGACACACCAGTCCTCTGGTGCTGTTTGATCTTATCCTTCTGTATATGTATGACAATAAAACCTTTTCCTTTGAGAAACTAGTCTGATATCCAGATACTTGTTACTTACCAAACCTGATCTTCCACTGCATAGGACCAGTAGGCAATCTGGAATCTTGCATAATGTGCTACAGTTGATGTCATGAAAATTTGAATTAAAATCTTACCTCTGACACCACCTGTGTGATCATGGAAAAGATACTTTTATCTTTTCCTCAATTTCCTCATCAGTAAAAACTTTAAAGCACTATAAACACTAGATATTATTATTGTTTGTAGAAGTAGTAGTCATCATCATCATCCTTGTCATCATCATCATCATCCTTGTCATCATCCTATTCTTGGATTAAGAAAATAAACTATAAAAGTATAGGACATAAGATATTTGATTTAACAGTAATGTTCTGTCAAAAATATGAGGGCAATCATTGATTATAAAATTTATCTGAACCAATAGTCACATTGCTATCAAATAAATCTTAGATTATATTAATCAAACAATAGTTACTCTCCCTCATCTTCCTTTGATTTAATCTTCTCCTTATCTGAAAACTTTGGCAACATTTTTTATTTTGTCCTTCCTGCTATGATATTTCTTTCCTGTATTTGCCTTGCTATGTACCTTGACATTTGCTTTGTAACTCATTTAGTTTTATATAAAATCAAAGTAATTTCTCAGATGAATATTTCTCATCAATCTTCAGGGTTGACATGACTTTCTGAGCCAGAAGACAGAATGTGGAAAATTATAACTATTATTTTCATAATTATCAAGCTGATATACACTAATAATTTAGATTTCTCAGAGATGTCTTTTTTTTTTGCCTTGGGAGTCAGAGTCTTATAGTACAAACTGAAATGATTATTCAGTTTATGACAACATTCTCCTATGTATGTTGAGTGAAGTGAATCAAAGATTGCAATACCTATATTGCATAAAACTCTGGTCCTGTCTTCCTGCCAACTAATGACTCCCATTATTTGAAATAATAACTCAAGAACGATTCTCCCCAAAACTGAAGAACCTCATATTGTCCTGCCATTATGGGCTTGTCATGGAGAACCACTCATATCTTGAAAATGACTGTATTATAGCCCACCTTCCTTCTCCCTTCCCACTTATGATTTGTTTATGAATCTCTATCTTTCCTGCAACAGGTTTCCTGCCAGAATAACTTTTAGTTTGCAAACTGAATTTCTCATTCTGAAAGGGATGAATTAAACCACTAATTGATTTCTAAATATTCTCGCTAGGTTTACTTTATGCAGCTCTAGATATTCACAATTGAGATACCAAGACAGTAAAATCTGTTAACAGTGAGGAAAATGCTAGTACCTTCCCTGATTGGGCAACATCTGGATAATTGCATTCACTTCTTGACATCACATTTTTAAATGTGTATTGACAAATTTGAGTATTTCCAGACCAAGACTATCAGTTTGATTAAGGAATACAAAATTATGTCATAAGAAATATGGTTGAAAAACTTGGAAGTAAGGTATTATTGTTTTGGAGAAGAAATGACTAAAATAATCAGGTTTCAAAGATTTCAAGGATCGTCAGGCAGAGGGTAGTTTAATTTATTTTGTGATTTTTGTGAGATGGACTAGGATCAACAGAAAAATTTACTCGGGAGCAGATTTCAGGGCTTCTCAGCAATTAAGTGAGTTGTTTTTTAATTGGTGCTCAAAAGTATTCAAAATATTCAATAAGGGTTTAGAGTACCACCTATCTAGGTTATTGTAAGCAAATTTCCACATTGGGTAGCAAGTTAGCTAAGATTATGTTGTTAAAAAGTCCTTTGTAACTTTGAAAGTCTCTGACTTTTAAACTTTAATAATTATGGTATTCCATGATTTGATATTCTTAGATCAAATAAACTAAGAAATTTTAAAAGAAACTAAGGATGTCCAGAACCATATTCTAAAAATTAATGAGGTTGAAATCATTAGAGATAGGCTTAGTTTCTTGCAACATGTCTTTTAGTTTCTTGATGAAATGTATCCACAATTTAACTCTAGGGATATTTATTATGTTTTCAAGTTTGTTAAATTGGAGATGTCTCAAGGAGTCTAAATTCCTGGGAGTCTCATTAGCAAAGGAGACAATTACGGGGATTCAAGTCCTACACAGATATCTCTCTCACAGATGAATTAGTTATACTATAACTGCATTTTAGATTCTCCCAGCATTACCTGAGGGCAGATCTAGGATAAAATAAAATAAAGTTTTGGTATTTTACCCATTTCTGATGAAGTATGTTTGTCTATACTTTCATGTTTGTCTATTTGTTTATAATTGTACTTTTAAAAAACCCACACTGTTTCCTAGCTGCCCCTGCCATCGTTTAAGATAATAAAAATCATGAAGTCAAGGAGCTAGTACTGATAACCAAGGAGGAGAGTTCTGATTAGGTTAAAATATCGCAGATCATAGCTGCATAGATTTTGAACTGGATAGAACCCTAGAGACCATCTAGTCCAACCCTTTATTTCACAGATGAGGATATGAGGCTATGAGAAGTTATGTGATTTTCCACACTGCCAGTAAGTACCTGAGGTGAACTATCAACCCCAGGGATTTCTTTCACTCTTGTACTCTATCTAGTAATGCTATGCTGCTTGCAGTTATGTATGTATGTAGTACATACAGAACACAACCTTGCTTGGAATCTAGAGATTAGCCTATAGATCAAGAAAAACCTATGTACCAGAACTAAAGTCAGAACCTAGTAGACAATTAAGAACCTAGTTAAGTAAATCTAACTTTTCAAAACATTTTAGAAGTGTATTCCTCTTTCCTTCCTTCTTTTCTATATCCTCTATCCTAGACTACTGATTGCAGACAAAAACATTTCCCACTAGTTCCTACTACTACTGCAACTGAATTGAGAAACCCCAAACAAAATTGTGAATGATCCAGAGATTCAGACCCTAGGAGGTTCTTAGACAGTGATAGTTCAAGATGAATCTAAAATATCCTAAATATCTTTTCAATTGTTCATAAAATATCAACTAATATTGTGATGCTTTGGTATCTTTCATGTCACTTTCCTTTGTATAGGCTGTACCCCATCCCACCACCACCCATCTCTCATCCCATATTGGGATAATATGCTTTTTTTCATATTGTTTTCTTTCAAAACACAACTCAATTATCACCTTTCATTAAACTTGAAGTCCTCCCTGATCCCCTAATTGCTAATGCTCACATTATATTACATTGATGTCGAATGTAAAGAATATGAACTACTGCAATTTCCGGGGACTAGAATTCCCCATCTTTCTCTCTTCTAAGGGACCCCTATCCTTTGGACTGAAAAACATGGATGTTATTCAATCTTAAGAATGTCTAACCCTAGAAGAAAGGGATAAGTTTCTTTTTCTTACAAACTTTGGTACTTTGTGACGCACCCTGGAGCATGGGTGAGTCACTACTTAAAATTTATATCCAAGTTATCTAAAGTTTCCCCAAAGAGAGAAGCAAAAGGCCTTCACGCAGACTATTTATACGGGAAATATTTATTTCCTCCACAAATTAGAAATGCTTAACATAAAATAATTTCAAACTCACAGTGACAAAAAAACTTAAACAAGCAATAATATTGCTACTGCCATACTCTCCCAGTATTATTGATATTTTAAACACCAATGTGAGGCAATTTATGGGACCACTGAATAGTTTTATTTTTTAACTTGATTCTGTACAATGTTACTTAAGGTCCATTTATTTAGAAAACCAAGCCAGGTCTTGAGCTCATCTTCCATCTGGTAGCAATCATCTGCAGGAAATATTATTAACTGAAGACCCAGGAACATTCATCCTCTCAGATTCAAGATCAATGATAATATACTTATACGCTGGAAAGAGGCAAAACAGAAGAAGTTGCTCAAGTCTCAGTCTCAGAGTCACTTAGACAAAATATGTCTCCTTTGTTATGTGCTCACACCTGCCACACTGCTCACATGGTGAAATTGTGGCTCACCACTGATTCTTCATAGGAAGCTCAAGAAGGGAAAGTTTCTTGCTACATGGGAGAGTTGAAGAAAGATACTGAGATGGAAGTTGTCTTTCATTTTCAACTGGTGTGGCCATTTGCTTTGTTGTAAGGGACTACATATGAAAATTCTAAGTCCTTGTATGCATTTTGTCTTTGTCTTTGTATCTGTAATACCTAGCACATAATAAGCACTTAATAAAAAATTTGATGATTTGTGAATGAAGAATCACCTCATGCCACTATCATAAGGAACAGGGGGAAGATAAAAGTTTTGTTTTTGTTTTTATTTTCGTTTTTGTTTACCAAGATGCTTGAGTGTATTGTTTCCCCTTCCCCTGCAAGAGCCATTGAAGATGTTGCAGAAAAGGGCATGGCTCATCCACTTGGAAGATTCTGTATTATATATTTTATTTGTTTCTATTCAGTAAATGTACTCTAACCTTTTATATAACTCTTTTTGGGGTGAGGCAAAGTTGGGAAGGAGATAAGAATCTCAATTTATGGAAGTGTAAACAAGTCAAACATATTTTGATAAATTGGACATTTTTATAGCATAGGCAAATAACCTAGGCAAACCAGAATACCAAGGGATTCTTTGTGGAACTAGTTAAAATCATGATAAAATTTATGTGAAAAAACGGATGGGCAAGAAAACAAGAGCTCAGCTGAAAAAAAGGAAAGCTGATAATGATGGTTTTATAGTCCCAAATATTAAAACATGTAATAAAGAATTTATCATCAAAACTCTGTGTTATATATCAAATAAATTAGTGGAACAGAATAAGCATGCCAGTTCTCAAATAAAATGTATACAAAAGTTTAGGATTTTATACCCATGAAGAGCATAAAATTTGAATAAAGAATTAATCACTTAATTAAAACATTTTGAATTGGAATCCATGTCGAACTCAATAAATTGGGGGAAATGAGCAGCAATTTGTTTTTTTTTAATTTTTATTTAATAATTACTTTATATTGACACTCATTTCTGTTCCGATTTTTTTTCCCTCCCTTCCTCCACGCCCTCCCCTAGATGGCAAGCAGTCTTTTATATGTTGGATATGTTGCAGTATATCCTAGATACAATATATGTTTGCAGAACCGAACAGTTCTCTTGTTGCATAGGGAGAATTGGATTCAGAAGGTATAAATAACCCGGGAAGAAAAACAAAAATGCAGATAGTTCTCATTCGTTTCCCAGTGTTCTTTCTTTGGGTGTAGCTGCTTTTGTCCGTCATTTATCAATTGAAACTCAGGTCTCTTTGTCAAAGAAATCCACTTCCATCAAAATATGTCCTCATACAATATCGTTGTCGAAGTGTATAATGATCTCCTGGTTCTGCTCATTTCACTTAGCATCAGTAATGATCAGCAATTTGGATAAAAATTAATGTACAGCTATAACTCATCAAATATTTCAGAAAATTCCAACTAGATGATAGAATAATGGAGAAGACTATGAGAGAAAATAACATAATATAATTTTCATAATAGAGGGGAAATTTTTTTTTCTATTCAATAAAAAGTCAAATTAAAAAAGGTAAGACAGGCTTGAGTACATTAAAATAAAATCTTAACATAAGAAAAAGAATAATGAAAATAAATACACAAAATGCAAATATTTATGATATGAAAACATAGCATCTAAATATATATATGTGTGTGTTGAAATTTTACATAAGTAACTTCTAGACTATAATGAATATATGGACAAGGAATATTAATAGATTCTTTTCAAAAGGCATAAACACAATAAAATGTTTACTTAATAAAAAACAATAGACACCAATCATAATAACTATGAGGTACCACATTCAACAAATTAATGAAAATATTTAAAAGCAATGAAATTTCTTGCATTAGGGATTGTATAGAAATACATGCCGACATTTATTGCTGAAGGAATTGCCAAGTAGTAAAAAATTAGAGCAGTTGGGCAGTTCTCATTAAAAGTTACAGAAACAACTATATGTTTTGAGCCAATAATTTCATTTAAGGGATGCACTTGAAAGGGTTATCAAAAACATTCTTCAAAAATTCATCATTTCAAATATTTGTATAGTAGCATTAAAGAGAAATTTGTCTGCTCCAGGAAGGAACATTAACATCCAGAAATAGAATAATAATTAAATAAACTGTAATGTCTTCATATAATGTGATATAATAATTTAATTAAAACTGACATATATGAGGAATATAAAGAAATTTGGAAAGACTATTTACAAAAAAATGCAAAGTGAAATCAAGAGAGCCAAAAGGGCAGATTACACACTTATTCTGATGATGGAAGAAGAAAGGTAAAGAACAAAGAATGGACTACAAATACTGGTGGAGATTTAAGGAGCATATGAGGAAAAGTTTTGACATGTTAATTAAAATGAATGATTGAAAACATAAAAAACTTGTAAATCATATTGAACCACTTGTTTTGATGTTTGACATTAAGTAAATATACTTAGTGTGTGTGTGAGTGTGTGAGTGTGTGTATGTGTGTGTGTGTGTGTGTGTTGTGTGTGTTGTGTTTTGAGAGATGAAGGCTAAGACATGGATTACTGAGCCTGGGAGACAAGTAGCCTACCTCTTAGAAGACTTACGAGGGCAGCCTTCATATCCCGATTCCTCAGGCTATACAAAAAAGGGTTCAGCATTGGAGTGACTACTGTGTAGACCACAGATGATGCTGTCTCCTCAGTAGAGTATACTGATGTGGGACAGAAATAAGCGCTCAAAACTGTTCCATAAAATACACAAACTACAGAGAGGTGGGAGCCGCAAGTAGAGAAGGCCTTGTGTCTTCCCCCACTCCCTGAGGGGATCCTGAGGATGGCTGAGACAATGTGGATGTAGGATGCCACAATACATAAGAAAGGGATTGTCATAACTGGGCCACCAACAGCAAAAACCATCAATTCATTTATATGAGTGTCAGAACAGGATAGCTTCAGGAGGGGGCCAATATCACAGAAAAATTGAGACACTTCCCCTATCACACAGAAAGAGAGATGGGCCATAAGGAGTGTGTGAGTCAGGGCAACAAGATTAGTGAGAATCCAAGACACACACACAAGAAGGACACAGAGCCTGGGACTCATGGCTGTGGTATAGTGGAGAGGGCGACAGATGGCTACATACCGGTCATATGCCATCACAGCCAGCAAAAAGCTGTCTAGATCACCAAAAGTCAGGAAAAAATATAGCTGTGTTAGGCACCCTATGTAGGAAATAGTGTGACATTGGGTATACATATTCACTAGCATCTTCAGGACAGTGGTAGAAGATAAGCCAATATCAGCTAAAGAGAGGCAGGCAAGGAAAAAGTACATGGGGGTGTGGAGACGAGCCTCAGAGATAATGGCCAGGAAGATGAGCAGGTTTCCAATAATGGTCACCAGATACATGAATAGAAAGACTCCAAAAAGAATCTGCTGGTGCTCTGGCTGAGGGGAAATCCCCCGAAGGAAGAATACAGAGATAGTAGACTCATTTCCCTGTCCCATGTTATTGACACATCTGAAAGCAATGAAAGACCTAAAGAAAATAAATGAACAGTTCCTTGAGTACATTAAGTTGTATTTCAAGCAATCAACATTCATTTCTAAGTATGTTGGATGGAATAATGAAACACCTGATTTTCAGAGACTTTATTTCTTTATTTACTTTTGGTCAGCAAAACATACCTGATAAGGAGTCATCAAATCTCTGTTGGAATACCAGCAATGGGGGGAATGAGCGGGAGAGCCTTCTAGCTCCTGAGGAAGCCCATTCCACTTGCAGAGAAGTCTAATGGATAGAAAGTTTTCAGAATATCAATGATATATTTTCTTATTAGCAACTCCTATTCATTATCTCTGAAATAGCAGTTAGGATCACACAGGAAGAGGATAATGTTTTTTTTCTGGACAATAGTCCTCAAAAATAGCTATCACATCTACTTTCATCTCCAACCCCCACCCCTACTACCTGCCAAATATTTTCTTCTTCAGGTTAAAATTCCTAGTTTCATCAGTCAGCCCTAGTATGCTAAGTGGTCCAGTGGTTGGAACACTGGGAAGGAAGATCCGAATTTAAAACTATTCTCTTTTGAACTTGCCACATGACCCAAACAAGTCATATAAACTCTTTGACTCCGTCAATTTCCTTACCTGTAAAATGAACTTAGTAGTAGCACCTATCCCACAGGATTGTTATGAGGATCAAATTAAATCATATTTATAAAAGCACTTACTACATGCCTGGCACATAATAGGAGCTTATGAAATTAGTTTGCCTTTCCTCCCTTCCCAGTTTAATAGGGCCTAAATTGCTGGCCCTTGACAATTCTGTTTACCATTCCCTGATTGTTCCTTAGTTTATCAATGTCTTTCCTATTTTGTTGCATTCAGAACTGAGAACACTACTCAGAGGAGAGGGTATCACCTCATTCCCAGCAATCAAACTGTTGTTAATGCAACACAATATTGAGTTCCCTTTTTAAACTGCTACATCATACTAATGATACATTATCCAACTAGTAGTTCATAAAGTCCCCTAGATTTTTTTTGTAAAACTAGATGTGAAATTGATTTTCTCAACCCAAATGTAAAACTGCAATATTCCAGTGGAAATGTATTGAATTCAACCTGATATTCTAGCTTGTCAGGTTTTTTTCAGATCCTGATTATCTGATATAGTCTCATGACATCAGCAGAGTTGAGAAGGACAATCTCTGTCCTTATCCTTAAAAGGGAGCTTTCAATGCCAGACTAAGGATTTTTTGTTTAATCACAAAGCAAGAAGAAACCCCTAAGATTTGGAACTGGGAATGGTCAAACCTGCACCTTACATTGATTATTTTCCTAAGGTATCTCATCCCATTGTCTAGATGTTTTAATTCTTATAAATAAGTTTGCCTCCCTGTGTACTTTTCCATCCCCATTTTCCTATCCTTTACCTGACTGCTCTTTACTGATCTCAGATATCTTCACCAAAAATTCCATCTCTTCTGCCACCACTTATCTCCTTTGGATAAAGAGAAATTCATCAGAAAAATATGACTTAAGAACCTTGAAATCGTTATGCTTTGAAGCAAAGGAGACAGAAAGATTCCTAGAAGACTTCCAAGTAAGCAGTTTACTAGGAACAAAAGAAACTGATTGGTAGTTGTGGCAAGAGTATTTACCAGTTTCATAAATCCCTGGAGACTAATCCCCATGACTCATTATTAGAGGCACAAATAAAATGTCCCATTTTAGCACCCAATCACACTAGTCTCTGTGCTCATCTGAGTTTGGGGAGAGGGAAAGGGTATCTATCTCTTGACATATTGGTGCCTGAAATTATGGCCACTACATCTATAAATGGATAGAGAAGCTAATGATACTTTATTACCAATATTTGAAACAACCTGGGATTTTATCCTAAGAGAACTTTTAGCAACATGGATCAGAAACCCTCTATACCTTCCCAGACATGAAGCATTGTAGTCATAAATGATGATGAGTGAATTATGACTTAATGTTGACACATTGATGTTTATTTAAAAATTAAATAAGTACTTCACAAAATATTGAGTTTTCCATCATGGAAAATTTTAAAGTAGAAGCTAGATGATCATTTGTAGTTGGTCTTATAGAAAGAATGCATTAGCTATTTGTACAAGAAATTGGGCAAAATAAGCTCCATGATCCTTTTTAAGTTATAAATTTCATTGGTTTTCAGTTGGAAGAGAAAGTATCTTTATCTCCATATTACAACTTGTATATTATAATCTATAATTGTTTTCAAAAATATACATCTGTATATATCACCTCAAAATTCTTCAGACACTCTATTTCCTCCAGAACAAAATACAAATGCCTCAGTTTGGAACTTAAAGTCCTTTCATTTAACACTGCATTTTAATTTGTTTTATTTATTTAATATTTTCGACTTCCCTCCTTTATCTCACTTCAAGCTCCATTAAGTAACCACATGTGAAGTGAAGTAAAACATTTCCATAAAAGTCATATTGTAAAAGAAAACAGATCTCCCACTTTAAAAAAAAAAACCCTCAAGAAAAATAGTTAGAAAAGAGAGACAAAGCAGAGACAGTGAGAAAGAGAAACAGAGAGAGAAAGAGAGAGAGCAAGAGAGAGAGAGAGAGAGAATGTTTCAATAAATTCCTTCTCTGGCTATGTATAGGATTTTTCATCATAAGTCCTTCAGAGTAGTTGTGGATCATTGTAATTCTGAGAATAGCAAAGGCGTTTACAATTGATCATCCCAGAACATTGCTATTACTTTGTACACAGTAGATTTCACTTTGAGTTCGTGGAAGATTTTCCGGGATTTTTTAGAGCATCCTGCTCATCATTTCCAATCATCAATAACATTCTATCATAATCACATACCACAATTTATTCAGGCATTCCCCAAATGGACATCCCCTAAATTTCCAACTTTCTGCCCTGAAAAGAAGGCTACTATAAATATGTTTGTACATAATAAATCTCTTTTTGGATTTGTACCAAATAGTGATGTTGTTAACTTTATAGTCCAATGGGCACAGATCTTATCTTTTGATCATTTATCAATTGGGCATGATTCTTATTTTTTATAAATTTGACTGTTTCCTCTATGTTTGAGAAACGAGGCCTTATGAGAGAAACTTGCTTCAAAATTCTTTTACACTTACTATTGCTAACTGTATTTCCCCCCATTTATTATGTTCTTACCTTACCCTGTTTCTTCTCAAAAATGTTTTGTAATTGACCACTCCCTCCCCCAATATGTCATCTCTTTTTTCATCCTCCTCCCTTCTCATATCCCATTCCCCTCCCACTTTCTTTTAGGGTAAGATACTCCATATGGAGTTTGCATGTTATTTCTCTTTGAGCCACTTCTGATGAGAATAAGGTTCACTTACTCATTCTCTTCTCCTCTCTTCTTTTCCACATAAAAGCCTTTTTTGCCTCTTTTATGGCAAACAATTTACATCATTCTACTTCCCCCTTTCCCTTTCTCCCAATAAATTTCTCTCTCATTCCTTAGTTTCATTTTTTAGATATTACTCCTTCATATTAAATTCACACCTGTGCCCTCTGCGATAAATACTCTTTCTAACTGACATAATAATAAGAAAGTTCTAATGAGTTACAAGTATTATCCTCTCTTGTAGGAATATAAACAGGTAAACCTTATGACATAATTTCCTGATTACTTCCTTATGCTTCTTTTGAGACCTGTATTTGAAAATTAAATTTTCTATTCAGCTCTGTTTTTTTTTTCATCATGAATATTTAAAAATCCTCAATTTCACTGACTATCCACCTTTTTCCCTGAAGGATTATACTCATTTTTTGCTGGGTAGTTGATTTTTTAATGTAATCCTACCTCCATTGCTCTCTGGAATATCATATTCCATCATATTCTAAGCCCTCCAGTCCTTTATTATAGAAGGTGCTAAATCTTGTGTTATTCTGACTTGGCTTCAATTACTGGGTGCTTGCAATATTTTCTCTTTGACCTGGAAGTTTCAGTATTTGGCTATACTCTTCCTGGAAGTCTCCATTTTGGGATCTCTTTCAGGAGGTGATACATAGATTCTTTTAATTTCTATTTTACCCTCTGGTTCTAGTTTTCAGAATAGTTTTCCTCTATATTTCTTGAAAGATTATGGCCAGGTTCTTTTTTTGATCATGATTTCAGTCATACTAATAATTTTTAAATTATCTCTCCTCTACCTATTTTTCAGGCCAGTTGTTTTTCCAATGAAATATTTCCCTTCTAAAAATCAGCAAGGCTGTTAATGATTCAGAGGTCCATATCAGTATTCCTGCTTTTCTGGTAGTGGGGTTGGGCTGCATTGTGTAGTCTGTGCTGTGATTGCATAGGAGACTCTCATCCTGTTGATGATTTTCTGCTGATCTTCCAAGTCCTCTTCAATAACTCTGAGCTGAGAGGTTTAGTATTGTTATTGAATCAGAGGTCCCTAGATCAGTTCATGTTTTTTTGGCCTGAGGTTGGGGCCAGGGCTGAAGCCAGAGCTGTGCCGGCACCAACTGCATCCATATTGCATAGTTGATTCAAACCCTGGTACCACAGACCTTTTCTGCTGACCTTCTAAGTTATCATTGGATGGAAAATGTTCTATTCCATCTTGTCAGGCATCCTGATACTCTAAACTTTGTTTAGAGTCATTATTTAGGGGAATTTCTAATAGTTTGGGGGAGAGGTTTGGTGAATTCCTGCCTTTGCTGTACCATATTGGCTCTGTCCTCAAACATTGCCTTTTTAAAAAATTATATATTTTTTTCAATCAGCAAAAATCTGGCTTCTCTCCTTCAAAACAATAATTGCCCATCCTCATTGAGAATGTAAAAAAAAAAAAAACCTTTGTTACAAACATACATTATTAAGCAAAATAAATTTCCTTATTGGCCATGTCCAAAAATTTATATATCTCATTCTATGCTCTGAGTTATTCGTCTTTATATCAGGAGATAGTTAATATATTTTATTATTAGTTCTCTGGAATCATGGTTGGTTATACTCTGATCACAATTCTTAACTATTTCAAAGCTGTTTGATTAGGAGAACTTCTTAGATCTGTGAAGAAGGAAGGAATATATGGCCAAAGAAGAACTAGAGTATATTATAAAGTACAAAATGGATAATTTCAATGATCTTAAATTTAAAAGTTTTTATACAAACAAAGCCAATGCAGCCAAGATTAGAAGGGAAGCAGAAAACTGGGAAAGAATTTTTACTTCCAAGGGTTTTGATAAAAGCTTCATTTCTAAAATATATAGAGAATTGACTCAAATTTATAAGAATAGAAGCCATTCTCTCATTGATAAATGGTCAAAGGATATGAACAGACAATTTTTATTTATTTATTTTTATTAATGCTTTTTATTTACAAAGCATATTCATGGGTAATTTTTCCAACATTGACCTTTGCATAACCTTTTGTTCCAAATTTTCCCCTCATTCCCCCATCGTCTTCTCTAGCTGACAGATAGTTCAATACACCAGACAATTTTCAAATGAAGAAATTGAAACCATTTCTACTCATATGAAAAGGTGCTCTAAATCACTATTGATCAGAGAAGTGAAAATTGAGACAATTCTGAGAGGTACCACAACATACCTTTAAGATTGGCTAAGATGACGGGGGAAAAAATGATAAATGTTGGAATGGGATGCAGGGAAACAGGGACTGTGGAGACAATGTGGATCACAACATAGAATTTTCATCTTTTTTGTTATTGTTTTCTTCCTCTTTATTGTTTTTTTTTTAATTGATGACTACATAAATGTGATGACTGCATATTTTAAAATCAGCCTGAGACAGGAATTCAGGTTAAGGGAAAATCTTCAATCTTTATTCTCAGTAGAGGTGAAGAAGGATTGAAGGTCAAGGGGAATCGGAGGTGAAGGGGGATCATGATATCAATGTGAGCAGCTGCTCCAAGAAGCCAGCAAGCAGTTTCTCTTTTTGCTTCCTTCTTCCCCCCACTTCTTCCCTCCTCCCCACCTCCACACACCAAAATCGTCATTTCCTATACAACATATCAGGACTTGCACAAAGAGTGGGCGGGGGCCATTCTTTCTCCAAGCATATATATTAATAGAGTATGGTCCAATTACTATTTAGCCTCACGTGCTTGGGACTTCAGTGCATCAACTCGAGCCTCAGCCCATTACATTTTAAACTGGTTTTTCTAGTACAACATGATAAATGTGGAAATATGTATAGAAGAAACGCACATGTTCAATATATATTGGATTATTTGCTGTCACGGGGAGAGGATGGGGAAAAGGAGGGAGAAAAATTTGGAACACAAGATTTTACAATCATAGAGTATATTATCAAAACTTTCAGCTACAGACAAACACAAATGGAATTAAACACTACATGGAATCAACACAAATTAGGATACCTGTAAAGTTCACCCTCACATCTATTAAACTGATAAATTGGAAGAAAAAGAAAATTTAAATATTTCAAGGGTTGCATTAAAAAAGGCCCTAAAGCATTGTTGATGGAGGTATGAATGGAGTAATTTGGAATTATTTCCCCAGAGAACTAAGTTGTGTGTAATAATTGTGTTTACTGTGGTACACACAAGTTGGGTACAGAACTATATTTTATTCAAAAAAGAAATAGGAGAACAATGAGAGGAGGAAGGAACAGGAATTAGAGGAAAATTAGAGTAAAGGATTTATTATTACTAAACAAAGAAAATTCTTAGGATGAACTAAATATTATAGGTATTTTTGAAGTGGTACATGACAGGAATTTGAAGGGGTACCAATAAATTGGGGAAAGGGTGAACAAGTTATGGCTTATAAATGTGATGCAATACTATTGTGTAGTAATACATTATGAAGGGGATGAACAGACCAGGAGAATAATTTTACAGGTATCCTAATTTGCGTTCTCATATTAGTGATTGGAAGCATTTTTTCATATTTTTAGACAATGGAAAGAGCACGAGTGGATATGACCAGAAAGAACATCCTAGGTGTGTGGACAGCCAGAAAAAAGATGTGGAGATTGAAAATGAAATGGTATGAAAAACAGAAAATAGGCCACTGTATCTGGATTTTAGACTATGTAGTGGTATGTAATTTGTAAGAATATGGGGAAGAAACTTGGTTTCTTTGTCTCTTTTTCCCAGGATGAAGCTATGTTGACATTCTATTGTACAATAATAAATCTAAGAAAGGTAAATTAATTTAAAAACAGCTTGAGCAAAACCTTTTTAGCAATATTAGAGAGTCATCATATCTCCCAAATTCAATCATATCCAATGTCGTTTTCTGGAACAATTGTTTTCTTAGCAAAATTATCCACACTCAGAGTTAGAGAACTTGCATTTCAGGAATAGAATTTTTGTGAGACACAAGATGCTTCCATTCATAGATTGAGACATCATTACCAAAAATCATACAACAAAAAAATTAGAACACGGAGCTTCTGATTTTAAAATCAATTAAAACTTTAAGTTTTGTCCTAAATCTGACATCTAATCACCTTTCCAGAAATGCATGAATACTCTATGAGATAATGCAAAATAAACATAATTCTTTTATCAGTAGGAAAAAATATAGAGATACTGCATCTTAATATCCATTTAGAAAAAATAGTTGTTTGATTTTTGTTTTGTTATTTTGGGTTTGAATCTCTCTAATTTATAAATGCTGCTTTTGGATAATGCTTTCTCTTGGAAATTCTGGGTCCAAGAGGCCTATCCTTGTCTTCAAAAACTGTCTACTTTTGTCTACTTAAATTCAGAAACATGCCTCTGTGAAGCAACATCTTAGTGTCTTTAACTGAAATGATAGTTGTTAACTGTACTTGGAATGATCCCTTCTACATTGTATCTTGAGAGGATTTGCAGAGATATGCCTTCTAGTAGATCCATCTTTTAGCTTTTGGGTTGTCTGTGACTGATAATGATAAGACTCAGTATAATTTAATGGAATCTTTAAGAACAAACACATTTGCCTTTCTATAATTAGTTCATATAGTGAAAAATATTGCAGACCTTCTTGAGTTAACCTTATGAGCATCAGGATTATAGGAAGAACTTTTTAAATTTCTTCGATGACCTGATTTATAAAATGGGTCCTTTTCCTTCATATTATCAGAGCAATTTTAAACAGACAAAACATTATATAAAAGTTTCCTTACAAGTATTAAAGCAATCTACATGTAAAATTTTTAAATTCATTTTGAAAATGTATAGACAGTTGCTAAAACACAATAGTCAGTGTATGTAGGCATATTATGGATAGACAACTGTCTATATTCAAATGGACTTAGAAGTTCAGTACATTAACTTTTTCACCTATATTCTCTTTAATCTTCAGGATCAAGTTTAAAATATGTCATCAAGGACCATAATCTTTACTTGGCCTTTTGCTTGTTATCATTTTCAAAAGCAAACATTTGAAAGTCAATTTCATTATCCTAGTTCTCGAGGGCAGTTGTTTTTCTCAAAATAAAATTTACCACATCATTAAAAATTAGAGTTTTTATATATTTATTATATTATTTATATCCCCTACTTGAGGATATATCTCATCTTTATGTCATTCAGAAAAAATATGATACTACAAGGATATAATCTTATAGATCAGTGAGCAAGGAGATAAAAAATTTCAGAATTGATTTATCCTAGTTTTCTAGATTAGGAAGGTAACACAAGTAAGGAACATGAATTCAAAAAGAAAAGCAATAGATTACTTTATATTTGTATTCCTTTTTTGTGTAGAGAGCCAGAACTCTGTAGAAGTATATTTGAAACAAGGTGTTAACTCAGTGGAATTGATGATAATGGTTCTCTAGTTTACATATATACTTTGTACTTAGTATGGTAATGTAATGGTTGTCTGGTTCACACATACATAGTATGCTGTAAAATGATGTAATTGTAATAGGCTATATAAGGACTAAGAAAGACTGGAAGAGGACATTATATTTTTGACCATCCTCCTGGTGGCTCTCCTGCTTCCTGCACTCCTGCACTAAATTCAAGGCTGGTCCCGAGGTCTTCCAGAGAGCTAATGTGAACATTACATTATTGTAGATCAGAAATGCTTTATGTGTGTTACAACACAAATGATATAAGATTCATTATAAAAACTTTATAATTCTCGTGCTATGGTCATAGACATTTTTAATGAAAGGAGGCAGGATGGATTTGATTTTAATGACATCAAGACTGTTCCTTTAGGCCTAAACCTAAAAGTACAGACTTATTATCATATGTATAATAGAAAGACATCTCAGCACTGTTTAATTTCAGATTAAAGTCATCAATGCTTCTTGAAAAAGCTAATTATGCCACATAGTTGCATGGTATCCACAGAGTATCATAACTTCACAATCAACCAAGTGGGAAACTTTCCTGTTCATGATGAGGTCAGGAAACCAAATGATGAGGTGTGAGAATTGGGGTGGGAGATCCCCTCTGGTCAGAGGCACAGGTCCTATGTGAAAGAATTCGCAAACCCAAAATCTATATAACAAAAAGGGATTTATTGACACTGAGAAGACAGCTTCCTAGAAAGACAGACTTCTTCGTGGGCAGGGAATATAGTAAAGGTGTGTTACACTGAGAAGAGAATATCTTCACCAGTGGGCACAGTCTTGTTTAGGACATCTGCAAAGATTTTAGAGTTCAGAGTTGTCTTTTATTAGCTATCTGAGGCTTGGGGCTTCAATTGAAAATTGAATGAGATTCACTCAATGTTGACAATGTACTGGGCCTAGAGCTCCACTTAAAAAGAAATTACTTAACTTGGGATTTTGAGCTACTGAAAGTGGTTCCTGGACTAATCTTCAACTTGATAGAGGGTGTGACCACCATGATCTCCAACTGAATGAGACCACTTAACTGGTTTCCCTGAGGTTGTGCCTCTTTCAGAGCAGAGTTTGGACAGTTTCAGGGTTCACCCCCATCATTTTGCCCCCCAAAAAATCTCAATTTACATCACTCAGAAAGGAAAAACAGTACAGTGAGGAAATGTAGCCAAAGGGATCCTATCATCACCTGTCTTTTTAACCTTCCCAGGTACTTATATCCACCTGTAGTATTTTCAGATAATTTTTTTCTTTTGAGTAGCAATTAGCATTTTCCTTTGAATATTGTGTTATGGTTTAACAAAATTTATACCTGAATATAAAACTCAGAGTGAATAAAATTATGCTTGCAAGAGGTTTCATCTTATATAGCAAGTTCTACTATATACAGTTTAACATAGCATATAATTATTTTGTTTTTATTGTAACAGCATATATTTCAAAATAATAATTAATAATATATATCTTCACTACTTGTTGAGAACATTCAAGACTTTTCCAAAAGCATTCATTCATATGTTTTTTTCAGATATAATGAAATAAAAAATCAATTATTTAAAAATTAAGTAAAATCTTATATTCTGGAGTTTTTCCCAGAAAGCTAAATGATAGCTTACTAAAAAAATGGAAAGACACTGACTTATGTTAGCTTGAATATTTCAGTTTTTATGTTAAGCCTTAAGAAAAAATATATTTTTATGCTTGGACAAGTAATTTTAAATTGGTTTACAGCAGTAACTCCAATATATATTGTTTTAGGTGCAATTCATATGGCTTAGTTTTCATATATTTCATAATTATTAGCCAGATAATTCATCATTTAAATCACTTCCTTATTATAAGCAACCTTGTAAACTATATTCCATTTTGAGTGGAAGTGTTTGTGTTGGAATGATGATCTCAGTTCCTCAGTAACCAATTTTGCTGGTCTTAGAATGTGCAAAGTTCTCATATGGTTTCCTTTTTTCATAAAGCTGATAAAATTTTATGACTTTACTGAGGTTGAAAATCCAGATCTGACAAATCCCCAAAGAACTACACAGATAATGAGAATTTACAAAGTCTTTTGTACTTTTACAAATACTAAGTAATTTTCATTATTAAGCTGTTATGTTAAGCATCACATGACATATGTTAAGCATATGTTACACAAAATATGCTCAATGAAATGCTTAAAATAATTTTGCAACCATAAGAACAAAAGTTTCTAATAGTGATAGCCAAAGTCATAATTCCTCAGCATTCAGATCAAAAAAGGAGCTAATTCCCTAATCAATATCATTTTTCAAATTATGAGCATTTTAATAAACTATTTTCCCAAAATTATAATGCAAAAATCTATTAATATGCATCAATATCTCAGATTTTAAAGAGACATAAAACTTAATGCCCAACTGATAAATTATTTATTCAAATGACTTCATTTCTTAATTGTTTTACATGGGAAAAAAAATCACTTCTTTGCTCTACAATTTTGGCATTCTATACTAGTTCTATTCATAAACCAGCATAAAATAATTGTAATCTTATTGATCTCATATTTAGAAATGTACTGCCATTCAAAGCATAGATCAACATGCTGTGAATAACATTTCCCTAGTTTATCAAAACTTAATATAAATATAAATCTTAAATTGTTCAGTGTTCTGTTGTAAATTTGCATTCCAAATGATCCCAGCTACATTTATACATCAACAAGAACACTAAATCAGCTAAATAAAGCTTGGAGGCAATGAGAAATCTCAACTAATTTTAATTATCTGAAGAAGAAACAAGCACTTCTCTAAGTAAAGTTTACAATTCTTTATGTAGGGAAATCTTCCTTTTCCTATCTAAATGAGACAAAGTTAACATATATTTTATTATTCACTAGCAATTCATTATAAAACTTTTACTTTTCCCTTGTCAAAATTTAAATTTCAATGTTTGTACATAAGTTTTCATTTTTGTCAAGAAAACTTTTAAATTTGGTTTCTTAAGCTTGCAAATAATCCATGCCAAGTCCATCTAAGTAACCTTACTCCTAATTCACACAAGTAACTAAGTTCTACTAAATAATTCACAAAAGAACATAGTGGTAAAGTAAACTACAAAGTTAATATTGTTTTTTTTCCCCAAATTATTTGCTTTCTGATTTGAAGAAGGTTCTTTTTTTTTTTACAACCCACAGAGAGGAGTTAATAACTATACTAGTTCATTTTTGAACACCATTTTTTTTAAATTGAGTGTATTTTTCCCAATTGCATGTTAAAACGATTTTCAATATTAATCTTCAAAATTTTCAATTCCAATTCTCTTCCTTTCTTTATCTCCACCCTTCCCTGAGACAATAAGAAATATGATGTGGGTTATATCAGTGAAATCATGCAAAACAAATTTCTATGTTAGACATGTTGTTAAAAAACACACACAGAGGGACTAAAAATAGTATGTATTTGATTTTATTTTGATTTTTGCATTCAGATTCCAAAGATTCTTTCTCTAGAGGTATTCAGCATTTTTCATCATGAAAATATCAGAAATGTCATCTTTTCTTCCTTTTCTTCCTCCTCCTCTTTCTCCTTCTTGCTCTTTTTCTTCTTCTTCTTCTCCTTCTTTTTTTTCTTTCTTCTTTTTCTCTGGCTCTAGGTCTCTATCTCTCTCCATCCTTCCCTATCCCCAATCTGGCCAAACTTTGGAACACAGAGATGGGAATTGTCAACCAGAGCAGAATTAGAAAAATAAAACATCATTTCATTTTTGTCTTTCCAACCCATCATATTTTTATATCACAATTGATTCAGTCATTCTCTGATTGATAGTTTTTCTATAAGATTCCAATATTTCTCTAGGAGAAAAAGTAAGAATAATGAAATAAGTGTATACTCTCAGATCAATGTAATGAAAATCAACAATTATGAGTGTTTGATATATTGATGGGGAATGAAATAAGCAGAATCAAACAACTGATAAAATAACAACTCTACCAAAAGAACAACTTTTGAAAGTGGTGAGTGGGGCATTCTACTAGATATCTATCTGCAGACTATCTTTTACCCATTTGAAAATGTCCTACCAAAAAAAAAAAAAAAGGAAAGCTAGGTGGAGATGAAAAGATTAAGAGGAGGCTCAACACAGGAGACCAAAAAGTTAATATGTCTCAGAGGCAAATATCTTTCCTCTAAGGAGATTCCCTAAGGCCACTTTCATGTCTTGGTTTCTCAAGCTATAAATGAAAGGGTTAAGCATTGGAGTTACCACTGTGTATACCACAGAAGCCACAATATCTTTGATGGGGTAAATAGATGGAGGACTGAAATACACACTGAAAAGTGTACCATAAAAGACACAGACCACAGAGAGATGAGAGCCACATGTGGAGAAAGCCTTTCTCCTGCCACCCCCTGAGGACGGCATCCTGAGAACGGCAGAGACAATACAGATATAAGAGACCAGAGTGCATAGGAAGGGAACTGCCATAACTGGACCACCAACAAAAAAGACAATTAATTCATTTAAACGAGTGGGAGAGCAAGAAATTTTCAACAGGGGACTAATGTCACAAAAAAAGTGGGATATTTCCCCTACTACACAGAAGGATAGTTTTGCCATAAGCAAAGTGTGTAACAGAGCATGGAGATTAGTGATCACCCAACACACACTCACCAGAAGGACACAGAACTGGGGTCTCATAACTGTGGTATAATGTAATGGGTGACAAATGGCCATGTAGCGATCATATGCCATCACAGTAAGCAGGAAATTGTCCATATCTCCAAATGACAGAAAGAAATAGAGTTGTGTCAGGCATCCTGTATAGGAGATGGTGTGATGCTGAGTATAGAGATTATGGAGCATCTTCAAGACAATACTGGAGGACAGACCAATGTCAGCAAAGGAGAGACTTGCCAGGAAGAAATACATGGGAGTGTGGAGGCGAGCTTCAGAGATGATGGCAAGGAAGATGAGCACATTCCCTGCCATGGTGACCAGGTACATACACAGAAACAATCCAAAGAAGAGGTTTTGGTGTTCTGGCTGCTGGGAGACCCCACGGAGAAGAAACTCAGAGACACTGGTCTGATTTCCATGTCCCATATCATCAACATGTTAATAGAGTCAGAAAACAAAAGACCTAAAGAAACAAAGGAATATTTCATAAATATATTACAGAGTGGAGTAGAAAGAATTGAAATAAAGACTATGATAACTATGTTCTACAAGAAATCCATTGATGACTTTTATTCCATTTCCTCTCCTCTGGGACTTACCCAGTTGACCATTTCTCTCTCCTTTTCTCCAAATCACTCAGTAAATACTACTTCCCAACAACCAATAAATATACTCAGAACTCCCTTACCCTTAAAAATTCTTTTTTAACCCCCATTCCCTAAGACTATAGCTCCATATATCTTCTCTCTATATGTTAACATCCTAAAAAGAATATACTGAACTGACTACCTATATTCCTATCAACCTCTAATCCCTTAAAGTATCTAGACTTCACAGCAAAAAAAAAAAAAAAAAAAAAAAAGTAGCACAGAGGTTTGCATGAATCAATATTGATTCTTTCTCAAAAGACAGAAAAGAAAATATTTTAGCATAATACTTTTACTATTATTTTATAAAGAAAAGGTCCAGGGATGTCCAATTTGAGAAAGTACCATTGCTGTAGAACAGAAAATTTACTGTGAAAGGCAGAGAAGGGCAGAATCCCTTCTACAAAGGTAGCACAGTGGATAGAATGGCGAGCTTCTCCCTCCCTGTCTCCCCAAGAGAGTAAGCAATCTGACATAGGTAAAACATGGGCAGTTCTTTTAAACATATATCTATACTCATCATGCTGAGCAAGAAAAATCAGATCAAAACGGAAAAACATGAAAAAAACCCAAGCAATCAACAACAAAAAAAGTGAAAACAGTATTCTATGCATTAAAATTTTCAAAGTCTATTTGTATGGATGGCATGCCTCTGATAGATTAAAATCCCAACTCTGAAAGATCTGGATTCCACCCCTCCCTCTGACATACTATCTATCTGATAGTAAATCACTTAATCTTCAAGTGAACTAAACAACTCTCTAAGAACATGTTTCAGCATGATTGTAAATCTGCTTGGATCAAAGAAGTCTCTTCACTGGGGAACATCCCCTATCTAGTTAGATCTCAGGTTGGGACAAAAAAAAAATGTATAACAAAGATATAGACAGAACCTTAGATTATTTTTTTTCTTGTTATCCTCTTCCTCCAGGTATTTTTGCTTGGTTTTAGACTCACTAGAATTTGAGTTCAAATCCAATATCAAGCATTTATCAGCTACTTGACCCTACTTAACCTTGGTCTGCTTTCTTGACTATAAACTAAAAATATTTGTCTCCTGTACTTCCAATGCTTGTTGTGAGAATGGAATAAGATATTATTTGTAAAAGTCTGAGCACATTGTCTTGCACATAACAAGTACCCAATAAATTATTTTTTCCTTTTATTTCCCTCATTTATTCTCTGCCATTTTCCTTCCTTCTTCCTTCCCAGAGCTATTTCTAATGAGGGGAACCTATAATGGCCATCAAATGCTTTTTAATAAACTAGAAAACCTCAAAACATAAACAATTGAAGGAAATGTTTATAAAATATCACATGCAATTAGGATGCAATCTGCAGCCTCTTTGGAACTTTTTCTTGGCAAGTTTCTTAAGGTACTGTAAGGTTAAGCAATTTGTTCAGTATGGCATAGCTAGTATGTGTCATAGGCAAGATTTGCACCTTTTATTTACTATATAAGACCAACCAATGATCTGCTGTATTCTATATTCATTTTTAATTAAAAATTAATAACATTTATATTAAATTAGAATCCAACTTCATCCCACATGTGTATATGTGTGTGTATGTATGTGTGTGCTTGAATGATTGCAGATTGAAGCATCATAATAAAAAAAATGAGGATTTGTTTTAGATTTAAGAGAACTAGAGTATAAGCCCAGCCTCTGACACATACTGGGAATGGGAATCGGGTATCTCTCTTAACCATAAAGTCTTCCAGGTAACATTCTAAGAGTACAGATGTCAGAGCACCAGCCCATCTGCATTACTAGAAAGAGTTTTCTTACCTAGAATTCCCTATATGGATAAAAACTCAAGTCTGGAAATTTAAAAGTCTTTACCTTAGTACAAACCACTCACCTGGACTCTTGCCTCTCCTCACAGGTATTCCTATTTCCACTGTCTATTCTTCTTTAACTGTATTCCTTCATAACTGTATTCCTACATTAAAAATTCAGCAATGATTCCTAAGGGATTAAATTCACATTTTTAATTCAGCATTCACTGACTGACATAACATTGTGCCATATTACCTTCTAGCGTTAACTCATGCTGATTCCCACAATGTATTTGATTTGGGAGAGAGATGATACAGGGTTTTTGATTTCTGGACTTGGAGTCAGAGAAGACTTCAGTTCGAATCTTGTCCCAGTCTCTTATTATTTATAACATTGGTCAAATCACTTGGCCTTTATCTGTTTCAGTTTCCTCATTTTTTAAATACATAATTTATAATAACATTCACATTCTAGATTTGTGAGAATAAAATGAGGTAATACTCATAAAATAATGCAAACAATAAAATACTATGTAAATCCTATTATTGTGGTGATGTTTAGTATTACCAACAGGACTACTGGCTATCTCTCTGTTGGTTCTTTACTCTCAATATGCCTTTGTTCAGGTTTTTTTTATATACCTGAAACTCCCTTATTCCTACCTTCCATTTGCATTTCTACTCCATCTCTGAATCTCATTAAAAATATTTTTCAGTGAGTAAATGTCTTGAACTTCACAAAGAACCTTGTTCACACCTTGATTATACACTAGCTATGTACTAAATTTTTCTCTTTTTTTGCATTTCATAGTATTTTATTTTCCAAATACGTGTAAAGATAGTTTTCCACATTTATCTTTTCAAAACCTGGTGTTCCAAATTTTTCTCCCTCTTTTCCTCTCTGTCTCCTCAAGATAGTAAGCAATCTAATGTAGGTAAAACATGCACAGTTCTTCTAAACATATATTAATACTCATCATGCTGAGCAAGAAAAATCAAATACAAAATAATAAAAAAAAATTAAAAAAAGAAAAATCAGACCAAAAGGAAAAAAAAATATGAAAAAGAAAAAAAAGCAAACAAGAAAAAAGTGAAAACAGTATTCTATGCATTAAAATTTTCAAAGTCTATTTGTGTAACAGAGGCAGTATGAATGCCTCTGATGGTTCAAAATCCCAACTCTGAAAGATTTGGATTCTACCTCTACCTATCTGATCTTGGGAAATCATTTAATCTTCAAGTGACCATAAATAACATTCTAACAGCACAAGTTTCAGCACAGTTGCAAATCTGCTTTGGTCAAGGGAGTTTCTTCACTAGAACATCCCCTATCTAGTTAAATCTCAGGTTGAGACAAAAAAGAATTATATAACAAAGATACAGAGAGAACATTAGATTATTTTTTCTTTGTACCCTTTATCTCTAGGTATTTTTTGCTTGATTTAAAATGTTAAGAAAGTGTTACTGAATGGAGGATCTTTTCTGCCATCATTTCTCTGCTCCAGATGATAGGAATTCAAAAACTAATTGGAATGAACAGGGAACCCCTATTTCAATCAGAAGATGCAAAGTGTTGTACAGGATGTAGATCTCTAGACTCAGCAAGTGACTTGGAAAGAAAAACCTGAGTTCTCAGTCTTGGCATTGAGAAGCATTAGTGTGGGACTATGGAGGCCCACACTGAGCTGGAGTGAATTGAGATAGGTAACTGGGTCCTAAGTGCACACTCTATCCCCTTCCCACTCCTACCTTCCTTGTATCCCCTGCAGATTAGAGCTTTTGCCTTCTTAACTGGCACTTAACTTGACTGGGAAAATACTCCCCAAAGATTTGTTAGGAAAGAAAAGTAATTTTCTGACCATCTATATCCTCTCCAGACCTTTTTTCTCCTGGGGCAAAAGAGAGAGTCCCTAGGATGAGCTTTCACATTGTTTGTGCTGTGGACTCCTCAGCAAAGCTAATTTTCTATTAGCTTAAGGTACTCTTCTTCTGAAACATGGAACAGGGAACAAGAGAAGGTAGTATTCTTAAAGCCAGACCCTCTTGGCTCTGAATAGAATCTGTTTCCTGAACAGAATCCCTACTTCCATTACTGTTCTGGTACTAGGGAATTCTAGTTTTTTACTCATATTGTCTATCCCACATCCCTTTTCACCATACTCTATATCTGAAACTTAAAACTACAAGGTTAGAAACAGTTAACAAATCAACAAATTAAACATTTGTTAAAGACTTGCTAAAATACATATCAAAAAGTGTGAATAATAGTTAAACTTACCAGATCAAGGTGAGGCATGAATGCTAGATGATCTAAATCAGGGGTCCTCAAACTAAGGCCCGAGGGCCAGATGCGGCAGCTCAGAACAGTTATCCCCCTCACCCAGGGCTATGAAGTTTCTTTATTTAAAGGCCCACAAAACAAAGTTTTTGTTTTTACTATAGTCTGGCCCTCCAACAGTCTGAGGGACAGTGAACTGGCCCTTTATTTAAAAAGTTTGAGTTTTCCAATTTTGGCCACTACAAACAGGGCTGCCACAAACATTACAGGTCCCTTTCCCTTCTTTACAATCTCTTTGGGATATAAGCCCAGTAGTAACACTGCTGCATCAAAGGGTATGTAGAGTTTGATAACTTTTTGAGCATAGTTCCATCCAATTTGAAACTGAGTGGATGCCCATCAATTGGAGAATGGCTGAATGAATAGTGGTATATGAATATTATGGAATATTATTGTTCTGTAAGAAATGACCAGCAGGATGAATATAGAGAGACTTGGAGAGACTTACATGAACTGATGCTGACTGAAATGAGCAGGACCATTTTGTCCAACTTGTCCACCTGCATTTTTGATTTCCTTCACAGGCTAATTGTACACTGTTTCAAAGTCCGATTCTTTTTGTACAGCAAAATAACTATATGGACATATATACATATGTTGTATTTGACTTATACTTTAACATAGTTAACATGTATTTTGTTAACCTGCCATCTGGGTGAGGGGTTGGGGAGAAGGAGAGGCAAAGTTAAGAACAAAAGGTTTTGCAACTGTCAATGCTGAAAAATTACCCATGCATATATCTTGTAAATTAAAAGCTATATGATAATAAAAAAAGAAAAATAAATAATGATCTCCTGGTCCTGCTCATTTCAGTCAGCATCAGTTCATGTAAGTCTCTCCAAGCCTCTCTATATTCATCCTGCTGGTCATTTCTTACAGAATAATAATATTCCATAATATTCATATACCACAATTTATTCAGCCATTCTCCAATTGATGGGCATCCATGCAGTTTCCAGTTTCTGGCCACTACAAAGAAGGCTGCCACAAACATTCTTACACATACAGGTCTCTTTCCCTTCTTTAATATCTCTTTGGTATATAAGTCCAGTGGTAACACTGCTGGATCAAAAGTCACAAGCACCTTTTAGTAAATAATATCTTGCCTAGAGAATTGCTTCAATTTACCTCTTTGTTAAATCCTGTGACATTCTTTAACTCCCATTCTATACCATCAACTACTCATTGAACATAGAAATAGATACTCTCTAAATATATGAAACTCAACATGACAAAGCTTATTAGGTTTACTCACAAACTCTCTCCTCTTTCAAACATTTCTATGTTGTCAAAGACAGCATAATTTTTCCATCTACCCAAGATCACAAATGTTGTGAAATACCAAGATTTGATTACTTAATAAATATGTGGAATGAGTGTGAATGAAGAATCAAGGATGAGAGAAAATGCAAACCTCGGTGGAAATATAAAGGATAGTATTCTGGATAACAGCTGAAGGAAGAGTGGATTCAGAAACAATCCTACAATATGTTTTTAGAAACACATCTGACACAGAAAGACACATACAGAGTAAAGGTAAAAGTCTGGAACAAAATTTAGTATGCTTCAGCTGAAGTAAAAATAAAAGGCAGGGTAGTAATTCTGAAGTCAGATAAAGCAAAAGTTAAAAAAAAATAGAACTTATCAAAAGAGAAAAGGAAGGGAAAGTACATCTTGGTAAAGATTACCATAAACAATGAAGTAATGATGATACTAAATGTTTATGCACCACGTGGTAAAGCAACCAAATTCTTAGAGAAGATTTTAGGCAATTATAGGAAGAAATAGGTAGAAAACTATTCTAGTGGAGGATCTCAACCTTCCCCTCTCAGAATCTGGGAAATCTAAACACAAAATAAACAAGAAGGGAGGTTAATAGAATCATAGAAAATCTAGATAAGATACACCTCTGGAGAAAACTGAACTGAGGGACAGAAAGGAATACACCTTTTTCTCAGCACTACATGGCACCTACACAAAAACTGGCCATATATTAGGGCATAAAAACCTCATAATCAAATGCTGAAAGGCAGAAATAGTAAATGCTTCCTTTTCAGACTGTGATACAATAAAAATTAATTCAATAAAGGGGCAGGGAAAATAGACTAAAAACCAATTGAGAATTATATAATTTAATTCTAAAAAAGGAGTAGGTCAAACAGCAAATCACACAAACAATCCATATTTTCGTCCATGTGAATGACAATAAAGTGACAACACATCAAAACCTATGTGAAGTAGCCAAAGAAGTTCTTAGGGAAATTATTTATCTCACAATAGCTACATGAATAAAACAGTGAAAGGGTTGAATAGTGAAAAATTTGGTATGCAACTAAAAAAGCTAGAAAAAGAATGAATTAAAATGCCACAATTAAATAACAAATACGAAATTCTGAAACTCAGAAATTAATAACATTGAAACTAAGAAAGTTATTGAACTAATAAAAATGAGAATTGGTTTTATAAAAAAAAATAGATAAATCTTTAGTTAATTTGATTAGAAAGGGAAAGAAAAAAAAAAAAACAAATCACCAATATCAAAAATGAAAAAGGTGAACGTACCACCAATGAAAAGAAATTAAAGCAATAATTAGGAACCATTTTGCACAGTTCTATGAGAGCAAGCCTAACCAAAATGGATGAATATTATTATTATTATTATTATTTATTTATTTGGGCTGAGGCAATTGGGGTTAAGTGACTTGCCCCACACACAGCTAGGAAGTGTTAAGTGTCTGCTGAGACCAGATTTTAATTCAGGTCCTCCTGACTTCAGGGCTCGTGCTCTATTCACAAAAATGGATGGATATTTACAAAAATATAAACTGCCCAGATTAACTGAAGAAGAAATAATTTACTTAAATAGTCCCATTTTAGAAAAAAAGAAATTGAACAAGCCATTAATGAATTCTCTAAGAAAAAATCTCTAGGGCTAGATGGATTCACAAGTGAATTCTACCAAACAGTTAAAGAACAATTAATTCCAATACTATATAAATTATTTGGAAAAATAGATAAAGAAGGAGAACTTCCAGATTCATTCTATGACTTAAATATGGTACTGATAGCTAAACCAGGAAGAGCCAAAACAGAGAATGAAAATTACAGACCAATCTCCCTAATTGATGCAAAAATTTTAAATAAAATATTTGCAAAGAGATTATAACTTATCAGCAGGATAATACATTATGAACAAGTGGAATTTATACAAGTATTGAAAGGCTTCTTTAATATCAAGAAAACTATTCCCATAGTCAACCATACCAACAATAAAATCAATAGAAATCATATGATAATCTCAATAGATGCAGAAAAAACTTTTGACAAAATACAGCACCTATTCCTATTAAAAACAAAGAGAGCAAAGGGGTAAAGGGATCTTTAAAATAATAAGCAGTATCTATCTAAATAAATAATAAGCAGTGTCTATGTGAAACTCAACATGACAAAGCTTATTAGGTTTACTAACAAACTCCTCCCTTTTCCAAACACTTCTATGTTGTCAAAGACAGCATAATTCTTCCATCTACCCAAGATCACAAATTTAGTTGTGAAATACCAAGATTTGATATTAATTGTAATGCAGAGAAGTCGGATGCACTCCCAATAAGATCAGGGATGAAACAAGGATACCCATTCTCACAACTATTATTCAACTTTGTACTAAAAATGTTGGCTTTAGCAACAAGAAAAGAAATTAAAAGGATTAGAATAAGCAATGAGGAAATAAAATGATCATTCTTTTCAGATGATATGATGATATACTTGCAGAATCCTAGAAAATCATCCAAAAACCTACTCAAAACAATTCATAGGTTTAGCAAAGTTGCAGGATATAAAATAAACCCACACAAATAATCAGCATTTCTGTATATTACTGATAAACCCAATCAGCAAGAGGTAGAAAGAGAAATTCCATTTAAAATAATTGTAGACAAAATAAAATACTTAGGGGCCTATCTGCCAAGACAAACCCAAGAACTATATGAACCACAATTACATAAAAAGTCCCACACA